>NW_006430043.1:1443281-1491284 GCF_000325575.1 Pteropus alecto
GGAAGGCTGTTATGCTCATCCTCCCCTAAGTAGCGGGCCAGAGAAGGGTTTGGCTCAATATGCCATCTTCAAGCATACAAACATGAATACATCATTCACTCACTCACTCTCACACACACACACACACACACACCCCTGATCACCTTTTTGAGGGTGGATAGGGTGGTGGTGTTGGAGCAGAGAGGAGCAAAGAATATGGTTAAGAAAAAAACCTACATTAGGTTTCTTCCTCAGTCCTTTCTCTGCAGCACCACCCGCCCCCGCCCCCCCCCGCCCCCCTTCACCGCCTGGCCAATTCTTTGTTGGGTAGGGATGGCCAGAAAGAAGCCAAGATCTTGTTCTTTGGGACCAAAGGCCAGACCCTCTCTCCTCCACCTCAATACAGTGATAGGACTTGGGCAAGGAGAATAGCTCACACTGCTCAACAGTCATGGCAGAGGACACCAAATTCTTGTTTCTTGAACAGTTGTTACTCAACTTAGGACTAGTTTTGGGTAGTTCCTAAGAGGGCACAAGGAGAGAGAACCCACTTTGATATCCATGACTCCCCGCTCAACACCTCTGTCTGGCTTAGGAGTCAATGGCAGCGAGGTAGCCACATTCTATCTTCAAGATCAACTGCCCAAAGAGAGAAGGAAAGAGCTTCACGGGCCACTCTCACCCAAGTTTCCTCCAAAAGGCACTTGAGCTGACCCCATTAGGTACCAGTGGCATAGGCCATTACAACACCCATCGGCACAAATCTTACTCTTCCCCATAGGAAATAAGAGGTACCTGTCCACTCTTCTTCGATCCAGCCCTCGTGTGCTCCTCCTACAGTTCTTCCTTTTGTCCCTACAGTGTATAAGGAGGCCAAAGTAAGCTTAGCTGTCATCCCTGATCCTATTCTCCTTCAAACAGGAGGTGGTGAAATGCAGGGCTGTGGAACACTGAGGATCACTTGCTACTAAAAGCTCAATTTTGGGGGAGGGCTGGACCAACCACTGTCCCTGTGACCAGGACTCTATGCCTCCAGATTACCTGTATCCACAGTGCACCTGCTGAAATTGCTTCTGAATAAACAAAAACAGGACAAATAAACAAATCCCTCTCCCGAATCTTTTCCATTTCGGCTGCCAGCTGGAGTCCAAGGTTGTGGGCGCCACACTTCAGTCTTGGTCCTGTACCTTGAGTCCCCCATCTATGACCTCAGCCAAGGGTCCAGAGACTAGCTTCCCTACCCAGGAATGCTGTAGGAACTTCCCCGAGATACTCATAGTCTCAGATTATTTACAGAGCTGAGGCTCTGGGGCCGCTGTCCCCTGATGCATTCTTCTGGTCTCCTGGGTCCACTCCTCCAGGAGGGGACAGTACACACGGGGTGGTGGTGGGACCATCAGACCAGAGGGGGATGCGCTCTTCGGTAGATTCTTCTGATCACTCCCACCACCCAGGGCCCTTGCGCCTATAGAGAAAACTGCCCATCGGAAGTCTTGGACTGGCACCCTTGGCACATCCGTTTGTGTCTGAGTAATCGATCTGTCCGAGAAAAACACTGAGAAGAAAGGGAGGGTTAAGTGCCAGAGTGGAGAAACTCGACTACCTCTTGGCTAGATCTGTCTTCCCCACACAGGAGGCACATGAACCATTCTACGAAGCCTCAGTAAGTACACGTACATGGATGGCATGAGTGCACAGTGGTTAAGTACAAGCAAGCTTCAAGTCTGAATCCTGACTTTACCACTAAGTAGCTGTGCAACTTTGGGCGAGTTATCTAACAGTCCTGAATCTGTACATTCATCTGTAAAATGGGGCTAAAAGTACCTACTCACAGTGTGGCTGCTTCGTTCATCAAATATTTATTGAGCATCTATCTCAAGGCAGGTACAGTTCGTGGGGCTGTGGACAGAGTGAAGAATCCGAGGGACAAAGTCTGCCTCATGGAGCTTTCATTCTAGTGTTCTGAAGATTCAATGTAAGAGCATGGAACAAAGCTTGAAACCTAGCAAAGCATCCAGGAGATATCAGTTGTTATTTCTCATCTCTTGTCTTGTTTTGGTCCTGGCTCTTACATTAGCATCAGATCAGATACTGACCCTCAGCGCAGAGATTACTTCCCTTTCTCCAAAGTGCATCAACTCTGAAGTTCAACTGAATCCTCGCTATGCCTTTGATCTGCTGTGTCCTTGGGAAGCTTAACCTCTCTGAATCTCAATTTCCCCATATGTGAAATGAGGACAACACAGCCACCTTATGGAGTTACTGTGAGAATAAAATAATCTACGTCAAGTATGCTCTCACAGCGCCTAGCACAGAGTAAGCCCTTAAGAAATGCTATTATTACTACACTTATTCTAATGATCTCTCTCCATGATCAGCTGCACAAAGCCAGAGAACACTGGTCACCTAGTGTTCCTGGCCATTATTGAGTTAGTACCTCACCTTGAGATACTAACTAACTCAATAATGGCCAGGAACACTAGGTGACCAGTGTTCAGGCAGGAAGTGGGGGCTGGCCCTGATTCTTGAGGAAGGAAAGGTTTGTGTATAGGATAATGGATAGCATGTGAGCTTACCTGATGACACCGTTCACACTGGTAGGGCTTTTCACCACTGTGCACACGCTTGTGACGCTCCAGGTGGTACTTCTGGATGAAGCGCATATCACATACATCACACTCAAATGGCTTCTCACCTGGTTCAGGTGGCGAGAGAAGTTAATGTCAAGAGACACATGGCAGAGACCTTGCTCCAGGTATTTTCTCAGAAATTTTAACTTTTAGCAATGTGCGTACACCTAATGGGGAAGAGACCCCAAAGTTGCTGGTCTCAGTGACACTAGATTTAGAATCATGCAATCTACCTCATTCACTTATCTTTTTCTTCTATTTCTCTTACTCTTTTAACCCGACAAAAAGTGCGCACGCGTGTGCACACACGCACCCCCTAAACTACAGACTATCCTCCTCCTTTGAATAAGAGCAAGAGACTTACCAGTATGAATAAGTATGTGCCTCTTGAGGTGGTAACTGCTCCTAAAGGCTCCAAAGCAGTGTTCACAAACAAAATTCTTGGGAATCTTTACTTGAAAAGAACCATTTTGTTCCACTACCACCACCTGCGGGCAATAATCAGGCATGTTATGAGGCTATCTCTCTGCTCCCCTCTTGACTCCATTCTACTCAGGGTCTATTTACAGCTGCTGAACAAAGTAAACCTTCTGATACTGTCATCTCCCATATCCCTTAGAGTCAGAGAGACCCTCTGAGGAAGAGGTGGAGTGGGTTAAGCTATGTGCCTGGTTAAACTCAATACTCTGATTGGGACCTGAGAGGGAGTCTGCCTGTTCCTTTGCCACAGGGACATGTATCCTAACCCTCCTTCTCTTACCAAGGATGTTCTGGAGAGGACAGAGGTCAACTACCAAAGTGGTCTCTGGATGAAATCAGGGTGACATGCTCACTGGCTATAAGGGGGACCAAAACATCTAGGGAAAGCTCCGGGTTGAGCCATAGAGGGGAAAAAAGAGGATTACAGATTACCCCATTACTAAACTGTACCAGTTTGGGGATAACCCCATTACCTGCCTTTTTAACAGTCTTTTTTGAATGAGAGGCCTCAGCCAAGCTGTCATCATCCTTGCGGCTTCGGGTCTTATCGCTGTCTTTTCGGTGGCCCTTTGAATACAAATCAAATCTAAACTCACACTCCATCTCAGGACAGGAGACCAAATGCTGCTTTCAGGCAACTTATGAGAGTAAACCATCTGCTCAAAGGTTAAGAAAAAGTACTCATCCATTTCCTGCTCAAGTACTCTGGCCTTAAGGGATTGTAGGTACAGAAAAGACCTTTAGCTCTCTAAAATACCCACATTCATTCATTCCCCAGCTGGATCCCCTTTCCCCACTTCCCTAAACAAGCAGTGAAGAATCAAAGCTTGGTATCTCCTGGCAGAGAGCTTGGGCCACCCATCCCCCAGGTACCACAACGGGCTCAAGTGCTGTACCTGACTTGAGCACCTCAGCACATCAGGGCTACCTGCCCGCTCTCCATTCTCGGCCTGCTTGCTGGCAATCTGGCTCAGCATCATCTTCTTGCTGGCTGCAGTAGGAACCAAACTCACACCTGCTAGGCCTTCACAAGCCAGGAGACTTGCCTAAGTTGAAAGGAGATGAGGTATCAGGTCACCTGGCAAGGCAGGGCAAAAACAGGCTGCCATCCTTTACAGAACTACCTTTTACACCCAGCTATAAACTGCTTCTCTCTAGGGGTATCCCTTCTTACTGTGAAACCCTGCTTCCTTCAAGAGTCCTCCCTAACTCATCTCACCAGAAACTGCTTGTCATCCATTATTTAGATATAGATCAAGTAAATAATTCTTATTGACACTTTTATCATTAGCACTGTGCTAGGTACAGTGTGTGTACCTATCAATACAGGACTTTAAAGTATTTCTAGGCCTTGCTGAGTGGGCATCAGGGTCTGTCCCACTGAGCCAGTGAAATGAGAGATTTCTAGGGGAACTTCTTCCTTTCTCAGTGACTCTCAGCTTCACAGAGCCAACTGCTAATTTGGCAGATCTCGCTGGTGCCAAATATATATTCTATCATGTCCCACAAATATGTTTATCAGTAAAATTAGGTCATTTCTTTCTTCAGATTTTAAATTCCCTAAGTGTTGTTAATTATAACATATAAAAATTAAACCACTTGGAAGGATTGTGGAGGTAAATATATAATTACTCTTGACCCACCAACCCATTTATGTGTGCATTTCCATTTTTTTTTACACTCCCTGCTCCACATATAGTTTAAAAATTACTTAAGGAATGTTTAAGAACATTTTCTCTTTTCACTGTTACATTTTCAAACTGATTTTGTTTAGCCAGCACTAGAGAACATACTTTTACTACTGAAGAAACTTTTAAGAAACAGTAAGCAAACTTCCATGATTATTTATAAAGACATTCCTTTTGGATAATCAGTATATTTTGGAATTTCTTCTCTCACCTTCAAGGACTTTAGACTGAAATGTCTGGAGGTTAAAAAAAAAAACAGCTTTGCTGTTTGCACTATATAATGTTGGGCAAACCACTCCACTTCTTTAAGCTTAAATTTACTTTAATGCAAAATATTTATCACAGTATCTATCTTCACAGAATTGATAAAAATTAAACTAGCATATAAAATGCTTAACAGTACCCAGTACAAAGAGTTACTGACTAGTGAAAGGCAGTAGTCTCTGAACAAGAGCAAACATGATGTGAAATGGGTTGCAAACAGACAAAGGAAGAAGAAACTAAAGGGCTCCTACTTTGCATGGAAAGGAGGAAGATATGCATATAGCTGGATGAAAGCCAATTACACTGTAATTAGGTTGCCATCATGGTGAGACTGGTAGGGGAGGGTCCCTGGAAGAAAGCTGGGAGAAGCTCTGGAGATGTGTGCACATAGTTTTCCTACCCAGAGGATGACAATAACCTATCAGGTCATCCTGTCTCTCCAATCCATCCTGTACCCCCACAACGACAACTACCTCCTAATTCACTGATCTGATGTCACTCTATTGCTTAACATTCTTCAGAGTTCGCATTCCCTACAGAATAAAGTCTAATTCCTTAGCAGTGCATAAAAGGCGCTTGGCTTACTCTCTGCTTAATTCTCTAGGAAACGACTCCCTCACCCTAACTTTCCCAACCATCACTATCTATCCTACCCCCCTAAGTAGCTCCCATTTAAATCCTCTCCTCCTTAACTAGCAAGCTACCTGCGGTACTCCTACTTTATCACATTCTCTCATACCTCTAAGCCTCTGCCCATGCAGTTCTCCTCATTTGAATGCCCTGTTCTGTTCATTTAGCCAAATTCTATGCATCCTTCAAGCTTCATCTTCTTTTTTCATCCAGGTAGAGTTATCACTCTTTCATCTGCAGTGGTGATACCTCAATTATTGCACATTCCTTTAATCAACAGATTCATTGAGTTTCTACTATTAGCAAACCACTATACAAGGTGGTGTGCTCCATCTCCCCACACCCAACACAACTAGCCTGGAAACTTGCTGGTGACCAGCACAATCTTAGTCATCTTTGTCTCCCCAGCACCATATCTTACATGTAATAGGAGCTCAATAAATTCCTGTTGGGAAAAAAAACAGATGAAGCATTCACAAGACTGTTCACTCATTCATGCCACTCAGCACTTAATGTACCAAGTGTAAACTGAATGCCTGTTGCTTTGCAAATGTCCCATCAGTGCCTGTGATGCAGTATAGCCTACCTCCTTCATTTGACTGGAAGCTCCCTGAAGGCAGGGGCTGTGGCCTGTCTCCTTTCCTTCCTCTAGATCTCCCCCTGGTGCTTAATACAGAGCTTGGCTCACTGTTGGTCAATATGTTGACTAAGGCAGCATTCAAGAGGGAAACTGTAAACACGTTTCCCAGTGATCTTGAAGGAGGAGGACTCTAGAGCTTTTTACCTGAGCCATGCTGATTTCTCATTTAATGCAACCCGAAAGTTCAGGAGTTTCTTGATCCACTTTTCCTTAAACACTGTTGTTTGAAGAACTGTCACCAAATCACTGTAACAACTTCTTCACATTCGTTCAGTCCTGCTGCCATATTGAACTGCCTTTGTCTTCAAATAAAACTTAGTGTCCTCCAAAGGGAAGTTAGATGTTTCAAGAATCCCTGGACTCTGTCTGGTTCCTGCCTATTGTCTGAAGAAAAAGTCTGCAAGTCTTGGTTTTCCAACTGAATTCTCTTGATGAAGTTCACGATCTGTTCCAGAAACCTGAAACCAGAAAAGGAGATGGGACTGTTAGGTGCAACATTCTCAGACCTACAACCGGCAGTGAGCTGAACTTTTTTTTTTTTTTTCAGAGCTCTCTGTGAAGCTCGGAAAGAGGACATTAGTCAAGAAGTTATCTTTCTAGGTCAAGAGAAGAAACTGGTCTCTCAGGCAAGGAAGAGGGAAGTCAATAGGAGCAAAAATATCTGGGGTCTCTTACGGAGGACCTGCAACAGGCCAACTGCTTGAATTTGCTATTTTAGGAATGGAAGAAAAGAGCGGAGGCCCTTCGGGGCTTTTATGTTTTAAGGTGGTCAGAACTAGGGAGGAGAAAAGCTCAGGGGCTTGGATAGCAGGCAGAAACCGTACTGGCGGTGTGCACTGGGCCGGGCTACACGTGCACGTTCTCGGAGTCTGCCTGAAGGGACGGAAACTCTCTGCGGAGGTGGAAGGCAGGCAAGCGAAGCCCGGCGCTGCGCGTTCCCTCCCTCCCTTCTTCCCTCCCGCCCGCCAGCCAGCCAGCCAGCCAGTCAGCCAGCCAGCCAGCCAGTCAGCAGCTGAGCCCGCCGCACGAACCCGGAGGGTAAAGCCAAAGAACGCCGAGAAGCGCGCAAGGTGCGTGCTCGCGCCCGCGTCCCCTTCAAGCAAGTCCCCTTCTCCCGGGCCCGTGACGTGCAGGGCGCGCGGACGGAGAACGGTGCGCGCGCGCGCGGCCCCTTCCCCTCCCCGGCAAGCCCCCTCCTTTCACTACGCGCCCCTCCTCCCTTCCCCTCCCCCTTCCCGCGCGGCGCCCCACGGCCTGCGAGCTGCTGAAGCGCTGCCGTCTGCTTGGACGACGCTGCGCTCCCTGGGGCGTGCGCTTACCTGCCAGGCGCGGCCTCCAGCTGTCTCCCCCGCCGCGCGACGCCTCCTCCAAGCCCCTGCACACTGTGCCAACCCCGTGGCTGCCGCTGCCCCCGCCGGGACCGAGGCAAGTTTACAAACACCAACCCCGGGCCCACTTCCCCGGAAGCACTTCCCCCTCCCCTCGTCCTCTCGCCAAGTAGCTATATCTACTTCCGGGCTCTGGAGCCTGGACGGGCGGGGGCAGCCAGAAACGGGGTGAGGCTGAGGACGCCAGAAGCGGGGTGCAGGTAGTGAGGTGGGCGGTGTCGTCGCGCGGAAGGACGGGAAGAGGGAGGACCAGTAGTATGGCGCGTGCGCTGTGGTGTGGACGAGCCCTGACGGCCATCTTCACTGAGGGCACGAACGAAGGCCCTGAGATGATTCTTTGCTGGGTGCGCATTGAGGTTTTGCTGTGTGAGCTGGTTAAGACTCCTCGAAAGAGTGCCGTCACGTCACTCTCACTAACTCGCAGACGTTCTTCCTGTCGCTTCTGACCCTGAAGCCCCAAATAGAGCCAGGACAGTTCGTACCCAGCCTTATCACGTAACTCGGCCGAGGTTGTCTTTACCTGAGCTTTCCATCAGGTCTAGATCTGCAGTTTCTGGGGCCACCCAGTCAGTTAGGAGAAGAGTTAACTGTCTTTGCACACTCTTGCTGTGTACACCCAACCATAATCTGAAAATGGGTGCCCCAGCGGTGGTCCGCGCACCCTGAGGCCAGTCTGGTAACCTTTACCACTTTCCCCTTTATGCCAAACTCGATAAGTGCCTGACCTTGGCCTCTGTGGAAAAAGCCATAGGACTCCCATTCTGTGGGAGACTAGTCTCTTTGGAGACTTGGCCATACAGGATTGTCCCTGGGTAGGCTGCATTAGGAAAATGGAAACTTGAGCCTTTCTTCAAATTCTACTCCCAACTTTAGCTCTAAGGAAGTGTTCCTGCGAAAGATGGACTTGCAAAGTGCACTTGATGGAAGGAAATGTCCATTCCATTAAGGTCCCAGCTTCTGCAGTAAGTGCTGTCAGATTGTGAATTTAGGATAATTAATGGAGATACCAAAAAAGAGAAAAAAATCTTTATTTATGAAAGAAGACAAGAATTTCCAGCCACTTTTTACATGCAGATTTCCCTGAGCGTTCCATGTTTGAGCCACTGAGAGCAAGTCCTTGTGCTTTTAGGATCATCATAAAGTTGAGATAAGAGAAGCATCACAGAAATGTCTTTAATTTTTAAAAAATTAGCTCACTTATTTTAACAAATCCACACAACACAAAAGAATAAAAGGCAAAAATGTTTAGTTTCCTTCTGTACTATCCCATAATCCTGAAGGTAGTCATTTTTATCAGTTTGGTATATATACCTCTAGGCTTTTTCTGTGTTCATACACAAATTTTTTTTTTCAGTCAGAACATATAAAGCACCTACACTGAGCCACACAATGTATCTTAGACATCTAAGTTAGTTTACGTTTTAAAAATTGTTGCTTAGTACTCCAGTTTATATTGTACTTCAATTTATCGAGACCTATCCTGAGGAACATTTAGGTTCCATTTTTTAAAAATAAACAGTGCCATAATGAACATCCTTATATAATTATCCTTTTAAATTAGAGTGTAGATAGGATTTGTGGACTTTAAATTTTAATTGATTCTGTGAAATTGAATTTCAAAAGTTTGTAACCATTTCCATGCTTTCTCAGAACCATGTGTGAATTCCCATTTCCTACAACGTTGGCAATACTGGATGCCATAAATTTTTTATACAATTGCCAATTCGATAGGTGAAAAATAGTAATTTCATTGTTTTATTACGCATGTCATTAATAGGGAAGTTGAGCATCTCTTGTTTTTTGACCATTTTAATTGTTTTTGTAAACTGCCTTTTCATGTCTTTTACTCATTAAGGAAAAAAGATCATTTGTCTATTATTGACTGGTAGAAATCTCTATTCTATGTTGACTTTTTTATTTTTCATATGCATTTAAAGTTTTTTCTTGGATTTTCATTTCTCTTTCAACTTTTTTTTCCAGAGCAAAAGTTACATTTTAAGGGAAAATATTTGAAACATTTCTATCAAAGATAGGAATGAGACAAGAATATTTACGATCAAACCTAATATTCTACTACAGCTCCTGGCCACCCAAAAGTTTCATTATTTTCATATGATATATATTCATTTACAAAGAGAATCGATTGACAAAACAAAACTAATGAGTTCAGGAGCATGGCCAGATGAACAAAATATAAGATAAACAAAAATTTTATAATAAAATATAACAACATAATCATAAAAATATCATAGAATATCTCATGCACAATAAAAAATATTACATTTCTAGAAATAAAATGAACAGGAAACTGCAAGTCATAGTATTAAGAAAATCAGACGATTTTAGTGAAAGAAAAAGGGTTGGTTAAATGGAGAGTTTTACCATGTCCATAAATAGGAAGACAACATTGTAGAGACATAAATTTTTGCTATATATTAAGTTAAATTCTAAATTAAAACAAGACTTTGCATGGAACTTAAGCTGATTTTAAAATTTAGATGGAAAGGAATAATTGCGAGGAGAAGAAAAACCATTTTGAAAACAGTGGGTAAAATAACGAGTGGGGAAAAATAAAGCCATGACATCTTTAACCGCTTTAATGGTGTCTTTCTTTACACAAAATTTTAAAAGTTTTACATAGTCAAATTTGCCTGTGGCTTTCGGGTTTTTGTGATATGTTACCTCAAGATTATAAAAATATTTCCCTGTATTTCCTTCTGATGTTCTTATAGTTGCATATATTTAGTTATGTCTTTGTCTTAGCTGCAGTTTATTTTTGCATATGATGAGAGTTAGTGAGAAAAGCTATATTTAAAAGGGACCATTAATGTAGTGGCAGAGATACTAGCCTAGAAGTCAGAAATCAGTGATCTAGGCTTGCTCCCATGTCACCTTTGTAATCTTAGATAAATTAATTCATTCTCTCTGGCACAAGAGTCCTCATCTTGAAAGTGAGGATGGATAAAAAGATTGCTTTTCAGGCTAATTTCTAGCACTACTGTGAGAAATAAATGAGATCATAGATGAGAAGGCTTTGAGAAGGAAAAAAACCCTTTGCAAGTTATCATTAATATAGATTTTTGGTTTATGCAAATCAAATGTAAGTGGAACACAGCATTATTTTTCTGCACTTGTAAATAGTTGGTTGAATCACCAAATGTTTATTGAGAACCTTTGTGTAAGACGTTGGAAGAAGGGAGTGGAGAGTGAGAAAATGAAAACTAACATTTTTTTTGAGTGCCTATTTTGTATTTGGTGCTTTACTTAACAAAGACTTAGTTCTCCCCGCACCCCCAAGGGTTTACAGTCTAGAAGGGGAGAAAATGCTGTGTACATAGGGAGAATTGGTACTTCTTTTAATGTTGGTATTGAGTCAGTGGGTTTTGTTAATAGGTAGATAGCACAGAAGCAGTGTTTTCACTCTCTAACAATAAACTTGGCAGAAAGTGCTTTAATAAGCAACTGCCCTAATCGATTGCCCACAGGCAGGCCTCCTCCTATGTGACCTTTCCTCACTTCCTTGGCACCCTCTCCCCTCAAGCCTCCCCCCCCCACCGCCCCGCCCCATCACTTATTCAGATAGTATTGTAATGATTACCAATTAGGTTTTTCCTGCAACATTTCTCTATAGCCTTAAGTAGAACCTGATTGTTTTATCTTTGAAAGCTGCACTGGGTCAATTGAGCACTGTTCACCAGTCCTGCCTTTTCTTCATGAGTTTACACTCTATTGTGTTGAGCATGCCTTTATTTTACATGCCCGACTTCCTTTTAGCCTGTTAGCTGGAGCGCACAGCGTAGACATAGTGCCTGGCTAGGGTAGTGCCAAGCAACAGAAGTAGATACTCAGCTAATGTTTGTTGAACTAGCTGAACCCATCCCTCTCTCTGAGGTCAGCTGGGGCTGCGTAATAGAAATGACCAATATATGGCTACCTTCGTTACCGTTAGACCTTTTTGATGATAGTGTATTGAGTTGGGAAACCACATGATGTACCAGGATCGTCTTTTGAGCTTGGTGATTCGTATATTTTGGAATTCTTATAGCCCCTTAATTCCTTCTTTACTTTCTTTGTTGCTTAAAAATAACTTTTATTTTAATTACATAAGTAATATGAAATTATATGAAACTATAAAAATATAGAATTGTGTAAATAAGAAACATAAAATTATAATTCTAATACCCAGAAATAGCCACAGTTAATATTTTGAAGATTTTTTTCATCTTCAGTCTCTTAAGAAATGCATGAGGAGAAACTGCTAATAGATATAGGGTTTTGGGGGAGGGGTAATGCAAATGTTCTGGAATTAAATAGTGGGATTGATGTACAACTTTGTGAATATTCTAAAAAAAAACCCACTGAATTGTATACTTTAAAAGAGTAAACTTTATGACTCATTTCTCAATAAAGATGTTATTTTTCTAGACATAGTTGTAGATACATGCACACAGTGTTGTCTTTTTCTGCTGAAAGTTGCAGTATTTATGCTCCTTTACTGCTATATGTTTCAACATATGTTTTCTAAGAATAAGACTGTTTTCTTATATAACCACAATGCAATAATAAAATTTAGGGAATTCACACTGATAGAATACTAATATTTATGATGCCATTCATAGTTAGATTCCACCAGTTGTTCCAATAATGTTGTTCATAGCAGATTTTTTTCTTCCTTATCCAAGAGCCGATCTAAGATTACTCATTCCTTTCGGTTGTAGTGTCTCTAGTTTTCTTCAGTCTGGAACAGTTCCTCAGTCTTTCTCTGGTTTTCATGACATTGACATTTTTGAGGAATACAGGCTAGTTGTTTTGTAGAATGACCCTCAATTTAGATATATGTTTCCTCGTAGTTAAATTCAGGTTATGCATTTTTTGGCAGAAATATTACATAAATGATGTTGAATGCTTCTCAATACCTCAGGTCAGGAGGCCCATCATGTCATTCTGTCCCATTATTGGTGATGTTAGCTATGATCGCTTCGGTAAGATGGTATCCACCAGCTTTCTTTACTGTAAAGTTTCCATTCTCCCTTTTGTGTGAAAAAGGAGAAAATAAGAATTTGTATTTGTATTTGTTAGTATTTGCATTAAAAGCTCTGAAAGGTTACCCAAGAAACTAATAAAAATGGTTACCTATGGGGGTGGGAATGGGAATGGGGCATATGGAATGGGGTGGGAAGTAGACTTTTCACTACTCATATTTTTATACATTTTGATTTTTGAACTACCTGAGTATATTGCTTAATCAAAAATAAAAAAGTTGAAAAGAAAACGTAATGAACACAAAACTATATTAATAATAAAGGGGCAACTCCAACTACAGGCTATTGTTGCAATTTATTAAATCAGGCCCAGTGTTGCTAGGTCTTCTGACTTTTTTCATGAGAAGCTGGAAGTTTCAGATTGACAGTTATTTAAAAAAAGTTTTTAATGTACTGTGTAAGCCAGACAAAACCTTGTCTGTAGGTAACAGTTGGCTCACTATCTTCCAGTTTGTGACCTGTGCTTTTAGACCGTGAACTTCATGAGGGCAGGACTGTGATCTTTTGCTCTCCATTGTACCTCTAATAGCAACCAAAGTGCTTGGCACATACTAGATACTGAATAGCGAAGGAAGGAAGGAAGGAAGGAAAGAAAGAAGAAAGGAAGGGAGGGAGGGAGGAAGGAGAGGGAGGGAGGGAAGGAAGGGGAGAAGATGGGAAGTGGGGAGGGAGAAGGAAGAATCCAGAGTGTGTAGTTAACAAAAAGTTGAGTAAGTTTTGATGACTTTTATTTATTATCTCTAAGAAATTTGAAATGAGAGAGAGAAATAAGGAGAAGGATGATAGGTCAATAATTTCAGAGATGTGGGAAATTTTTGAAATAGTTGCCACAGAGAATTAAAGATAGAGCTGACAATAGGAACATAGTAATGTTGCCAGGCAGTAAGTATTGAGTGTCCAGTTAAGCAGAGTCACTGTTGCTTTTTTCCTCTGAAGATGGTTAGTACCTTCATAACAGTCCTGGGAATTCTCTTCACCTCTATCCTGTATTGGAGAAGTTTGATGTGGTCTGATTCTCTGTCCTTTGTCTATGACCTGGTTTTGGTTTATTTGTTTTGTTTTATCTCCAGAAGTGTTTGGATCCTCCATTGTTCTGAGACAATATTATAATCTGTCTTTACGGTTGTCATTCAGTGGATTCTTTTACTCTGTTCTTCTCTTCTATGAAGCTTTCTTTGATTTGATTTCTTTCTTCTGTTTTTTTCCTTCTCTTTCTGAAACTTCTATTAATTGACTATTGGGCCTTTTAGATTGACCTTCTAAAATTCTTTTTTATTGTCCATCTCTTTATATTTTTATCTTTCTGTGCTTTATCTTTTCTTGGCTTCATTTTATTTCTAATTTTTTTTTATTTCAATTGTCATATTCTTAAAATTCTAGAGCTCTTCTCTGAGTGTTCCTTTTTGAGAGCAACTTGTTTTCTTTTTATGGATGCAATATCTTGAATTTTTGAGTCATTCTTCTACTCCCTGTACTTCTCTTCTTCCACCAAATGCCTTTATTTCAGTTTGTTTTTACCTCTGTGATTCATGTTAGGGGCTTTCCTCAAGTGTGTGGTAGGATTTGGCTGGCCATTTGCTCACATTTAAGAGTGAGGCACTAAAGCATATAGGAGAGCCCATGTGCATGGATAGGCTGTATTGACTTGCATCACTGACTAGGTGATTGGACAAGGACTGAAATAAGAACTTCAGTAGGTCTTTTCTCTGGGGCTTATTGAGGTCAGTTTTTCTAAGAGAGGAATCCTCCAGCCTTCTGGCCTTGGAGGGTTTACCCCTGGCTACTGTTTCTGAATGCTGACTGGGAGAAAGGAGTCCATTCAATATGTAAGTCCTACTCATCCTCCAGTCTTCAGTACAGTGCCTCATTCTAACCTCCTGCTGTGCCTGATATCCCTAAATCCAGGTCTCCCTGTTTCAGTTTCTCTAGAAAACAAACCTCCTGCTGCTTTGGAAGTAAGAGGAGGGAAGTTGCTGGGCCGAATGGGCAGGGAGAGTAGAGTGGGGGTCTAAATGTTCCTTATACAGGTTTTCATCTAATTTTCATATTTTTAGCTGTGCCCCTCCGTCTTGCCTTCCAGGATAGCGAGTGTTTTCAATTCCAGAGGCTTTCTGGGCCTGTGCCCCAGGAACCAGCTTGTTTCCTGTTGGCATAGCCCTCTGCAGACATACTGGTTTTGACTTTCTGCCATTTGTTAAACCAGTTACTACTTTTCATCTGCTTTCCATCTTCTACCATTATTGACATCTCTTGCCTCTTGTCTCTCTTCTCATTTGCTTTATTCTTCTGGAGTTAAAATTCCGCTGATGTAATTTTAGTGGATGTTCAAGAAGGAGTAGTGGTGAACATATGTGTTTAGTCTGCTGTGTTTAATTGTAATGAGCACAGACACCATGAATTTATATCGATACCAATTTAAATGGTTAGGTGGTTTTCATTAGCAGAATGCAGCAGTCCTGGTGATTTGGTAAGAGAGGGACTGGCCAATTGGATTGGGGTTTTGCAGGGGGATTTGGTGGAAGCACCGCAGGGCTGGAGAGTTGAGGATTTTGGACAAAGAATGGCTGAAATGATGGACCATACAATCTAGGTTGTATAAGGAAAGAAAGGTATGAGGGAGCTGATGGTGAGGAGTTTATGGGCTAGAGATCCCATGAAGACTGAAGAAAACTTGTGAAGTTTTGAACAAATGCTACTTGGTCCTACCAGCATCTTCTCAGCCAGAGGCTAAAGCTCTGTTTCTAATTCTATTCATGTTTCTTTGCTTTAGTATTCTATCTTGGAGGTTAATGTCCTTCTTGCTTTTAAAAAGAAAAACTCTGTAGGCAGGGGCTCTTCCCTCTCTCAGGTACCCAGGACAGGATTCTATGTGGAGAATAAAGGTAGTGATGCCTCACCTCCCTTTTTACCCCAGGAGGAAACTTGAGGTATTCAGAGCCCTCACCTTCAAATTTCATTTCTGAGAGGTGACTGACTTGAAATGGATAAAGAAGGTGCCAGGTGGACAGAGTCATGGTCTTCTCTACAGACCCTCTCTTTGGAACTTTGGGAAAGAGCTCCTTCCAGCCAAGGGTCTCTCTTTCTTCACCAGTCATTCCCTCCTTGCAAACCCCTTGCAACCTGTTTTTCACTTCTACTGCTAGAAGCAGGGGCTTCAGATTCTGACATGCCTGAGTTCAATCAAACCCAGCTCAGCCACATATTGGCTACGTGATCTGGACAAGTTACATACATAGTGTCTCTGAAATCTCAATTTCCTCATCTTCAAACGTGGGTAATAAACTTACTTGAAATGGTTGTGAAGATTAGAATAATACATATTAAGTTCAGAGTGTTGAGCAAGTACTTCAATGGTACCTATTTTTATTAGCCTCTCTCCCTTATGCCTCTTGACCTAAACACTGCACTGCTGCCACCCATCAGGTGAGCTAGAGTGAGCACTGATGAAGGATTGACTCCTTCATTTTCAAGGCCTGGGCCAATTCTCTCTTATTTTCTCCAAACCCAAACTACTGAGGAAAAGTTTCAAGGTAGGTCCACCAGGGTCCCTTGGACCTGTGTTTTCAACTAGTGTGTAGTCCAGTGGCTATTGACAGTGGATTACATCAGGGTAGCCCACTTTGAGGAAGATTCCTCCTTTTCCACATTTTCTTTCCCCCTCATTCGGAGGGTTCTCCAGGCCTTGGTGTTTACCCCTCTCTCCCTGGCCATCTCTGTGAACTTGTCACAAGGCTTCCGCTGCACCCTGACTCTCAAATCTGCTTTCTGTTCTAGGATCTCATCAGAGTTCTGGGCCTTACCTCCTCCCATTTGAGTATCTGTAGTCCCGGGATACCTCTAGTTGGATGAGTATTTCCAAGAATTAACCGTTTTACTTTCTATCCAGCTTCCCCTTTCTGCATCCTAATTTCTTTCAGGGGGCACCATTACTTTTCCAGTCACCCAGGCTTGGTCCTCTTTGACTCTCCTTTCTCCTCCAATGTAGATTTCCTAAGTGTTGAATTCAGTGTAATTGGCGAGTGGCCAAACCTTCATATTCCTCTGTCTTTTCCTGCTACTCAAGTATGAATCACCTCTTGCCTGGTTTATAGCAACAGCCTATTAATTCTTCTGCATCCTGCCACTATGCACTGGTCTTCTGAGAACATCAATTTCATCATATTATTTCTTGCCACAGAGTCTTTCAGCGACTTCCCATTTTCTGCAGGATAAATTTAGATTCCTTGGCCTGCGTGGTATTCCAGGATCCCCATAATCTTGTGCAGCTGGTCTCCTGTATCACCCTTACAGACCCTCCCTTCAGCCAGCTGGGTGCCTTCACTGACCTTAGAATAAGCCATACTCATTCCCAGTGTAAGCTCATGGCATTTGTCCTCTACTGCTCCTACGTTCCTCTCATCCTCCCTTTCACCAGTCTCATTTCTCCTGCCCATTTTCAAGATTCGACTCCAGTCCCACTACAGATCTTCTCCAGTCTTCAACTTTCATGGATCTCTTCTTTCCCTGAATAGTGCTTGTAGTTAGCATCCAGCTATGCCCTGGGCTGTAACTGTTACATATGCATCTGTGTGCTCCCAGTGGGACAGGAAGGCTTTCTCAATTCCCAGCAGCCTGTCCTGAATAAAGCTGGTGCACACTTCAAACAGCCACCCCCTGTTTATTGAGCACTCAGCCTGCAAGGCACAAGGTTACAGTTCTTAACATAATGCTTCCTCAATGTAACCTCCTTTCATTTCTACTCTGGGAGAGGGCTTTAGAAAATCAAGATAGTTCTGAAAGGATTCTAAGGGTTGAGATGCAGAGATTGGCCTCTGAGGCCTGCCTAAACCATTTCACCTCCACCTATCTCTCTCAGGCCCTCCCCCCATTCCACCCCCTGCAATCTTCAGGGTCACCTCTAGCAGTTTCCTGCACCTGTCCCCCTCTCCAGCCTCTTGCCCCCCACATGGCTCCCCCTCCACACCCACACTTGTCTCCCTGCCAAATAACTCCCATGCGTTCCACTCTGGACCCTCTGATTCACAGTAGAAAGGCCCTCTTCCTGCTGGCTCTCTGCTCCTCTTAACCCTGAAATTAATATAGTGTGTGTTTTTGTCTCTCATCTCATTTTTCTCCTTCTTCATGTCAGCTAATGATTATTCAGGGGACTTATCTCAACCTGTTGTCCCTATCTCAAATCTGTGTAGTTTTCCTTAGGGCAAGGGTCACGAGAGTGATGTCATGGTCATGTGACTGCTGCCCATACCTCACTCCCTCTGCTGCCCTGGTCCTAACATTCTGAAAAACTGATTGTGTACTCTGCCTCCAGCTCACCTGAACGGAGACCTGAGTGTAAAGGTAAGCCTCTTGTCATTGCCTTAGGTGGGCAGTGGCCACTAGATTCCACCTACTCAGTGCTAACTGCCATTTTCTTTCCCCCCTCTTTCTAAGGGTTTTCTCCCTGGACACTCACTTGCCCTCGTCTGTAACAGTGAAGGCTGGAACTGAGCTGCAGGACTGAGTCAGGCCTGAGGCCCGGGGTTGGGTTCTTGTTGGTTAGATCCAGGTCAGGTACACAGGATGAATAGGGAATAACTCCTGCTCTGCTCACAGATTTTATCCTGATGGCTGACTCTAAACCACTCTTCTCCCTTGATGGGGACCCTGTGGCTGCAGAAGCCTTGCTCCGGGATGTATTTGGGATTGTTGTGGATGAGGTCATTCGGAAAGGGACCAGTGCCTCTGAGAAGGTGGGTCCTTTCTCCCTCCTTTTCCTGCTCATCAAACCTGGCTCAGGACTTTCCTCCTCCAACAAGGCTACTTCCCAGAATTCATCACTGTCTCACTGTGAGCCTCAGGGATTATTTACTGGGTCTTACTGTTTATTTACCTTATTCATGTGTCACTTTGAAAACATTTCTACCTTGTTGCTTTAAGTGCAGGTTGATGGTGTTGTGTGTATTGAGATGTGGTTTGGATTGCCAGACAATGGAATATGTAAGGGCCACCAGAATCTCCTGCTTCTCCTCCTAGGTCTGTGAGTGGAAGGAGCCAAAGGAGCTGAAACAGCTGCTAGATTTGGAGCTGCGGAGCCAGGGGGAGTCACAGGAGAAGATCCTGGAGCGGTGCCGGGCTGTGATCCGCTATAGCGTGAAGACCTGTGAGCCCTGGGTTCTGGTGGGAAGAGTGTCTGGAGTTTGTACCCAGCTCCACTCTGAGCTCCCTGCCCCCTTCTCCAGGTCACCCTCACTTCTTCAACCAGCTCTTCTCAGGTTTGGATCCCCATGCTCTGGCTGGGCGCATTGTCACCGAGAGCCTCAACACCAGCCAGTGAGCCATGCCAAGAGCCCCTCCCACCACCCCACAAAGGATATGGGTTTTCTGGAAATGTGCCCTAGGGGGAGGGGAAGAGAATGGTTTTTTGCCTTCTTCTCTGGTTTCTGAGAATCTCTGCTGGCACAGTCTCCTCTCTTGCTCTTTGGGCTCCCTTTCTCCAAGCTTTCTCCTGCTCCTGACCCCAGTTTGTTTTCATTCTTGCTTCTCTGGTTCTTTGTCACCAACTCCTTCCTCTCTTTGGACCCCTCCCTCATTCATTCTCACCACCTCCTCTCTCCCACTAGTCTTGAAAATCTCACCTGGAGGGACTCCCCCGCCTAAAAAAATCATTGTTCCCTCTCCTGGCAGGTACACATATGAAATTGCCCCTGTGTTTGTACTCATGGAAGAAGAGGTACTGAAGAAACTGCGGGAGCTGGTGGGCTGGAGCTCTGGGGATGGGGTCTTCTGTCCTGGTACGTGAGAAGGAGGGAGGCCTTTGATGTTTTTAAATGTTCTCCTTCCCCACCATTCTCTTGCTCTAAGCTGGCAGGGAGGGGGAATTCCTCTTTGTTTCTTCTCCAGCTGGGCTGGGGCCAAACCAGAGAGACTGCCCAATAATACCTTGTATCTTCTTGTTTGCCAAACAGTCCATGGGATCAGTGCTGCAGTGCTTGCTCTCTCCAGGTGGGGGCTGTCCTAGGGGCAGCCCAGGATATGGAGGCGGATAGTCAGGGGATCCCTGTGTGGATCCCTGGGCTGTTCTGGGCTATTATCATGCCATTCGTAGAGCCCTGGGAATTTGTGGCCTGGGAGCCAATCACTTGTGTTTTGATCAGTTCTTCTGGGGCAGCGACGTCAGGGGAGGCAAGCTTCAGTTTTGACCCACTGTCTCTCCCTCCTGCCACCATCCCCTCTCTGTGACAGGTGGCTCCATTTCCAACATGTACGCTGTAAACCTGGCCCGCTATCACCGCTACCCAGATTGTAAGAGGAGGGGCCTCCGGGCACTGCCACCCCTGGCCCTCTTCACATCAAAGGAGGTGCGGAAGCAGCACAGGCCTACCCTGGGCTCCTGATTTTAATCTCTAGTCAGCTGAATCTGAGATCATTGAGGTCCTCTGCCTGCCCAGACCCATCTTCTCCAAGGCCAGCCTGCCCGCAAGCAGATGTGCTTCCTTCTAGTCAAGGGGGGCTCCCATTCACCTTGCCGTCTGTCTGGGGTGGGGGAGGAAAAACAAGTACAATGGACACAGTCCACACCCTTTCTAACTCAGAGAGTGGTCCATGGACTAGTAGCATCAGTATCACCTGGACATTTGTTAGAAATGCACAATCTCAAGCCCCAGACCTACTGAATCTGCATTTTAACAGACACCCTGATGATTCGAAGACACAAGAATGCTTGAGAAGCCCTGGCCTGCAGGGTCTTATCTTTTGCAGCTCACGTTTGACTTTTACTAGTCTCTCTCCTTCCCATCCTCCCTGCCCTCTCTCCCCTAGCTTAATGTGCCCTCTGCCTTCCTCCACAGTGTCACTACTCCATCAAGAAGGGAGCTGCTTTTCTGGGACTTGGCACTGACAGTGTCCGAGTGGTCAAGGCAGATGAGAGGTGAAGGTCTTGTCCACGTGGCCCTGACCCGGCTTGGTACAGTGTACCTTCCTGCTGTCAGGAGCTCTGGCCACAGGCCCATACCCCTGGTGGACTTCTCTCCCCTCTCTTTTCCTGCAAATTGCCACTTCTGTCTCTCAGTGCCTGCTAAAGTCTCCTGCCCCATTCCTTGAGATCTATTTACCCTTCTTAGGGAAGTATCAACCTTGTGGCCTCTGCATGGCTAACCCCACATTACCCTGTTCTCAACACTTCTACCTCCCAGCCTAGAGAACCTGTTACTTCCCTACCCACTCAGTTTTCTTTTCCAGAGGGAAAATGATCCCTGAGGACCTGGAGAGACAGATCAGTCTGGCTGAGGCTGAGGTGAGTGTGTCAGGAGCACTGGCTCATGGAGCAGGATCCCTCTTTCTCTTTAGGCTCTCCCTACTCAAGGCATTCCTCATCCTTTTTCTTGATCTCTGTGCACATCTCCCCTGTGGGCTGAAGTGCTCCATAGGGAGCCTGAGCGGGGAGGATACTCTGTGGTCTTCTCAGGGACTCTTCCAAGACTTGCAGGCTGGATCAGACTCCAAGAGGCAGGAGCATGACTGAGTCACTGAGTGAAGTCCCAAGACAGCACCACAGGGAGGGTGTTGAGGGGTCTTTTGGCACTATCTATATAAATTTTAAATGTATCTCTCCATTGATTCAAAGTCCCACTGTTAGAATTTATCCTATAAACGATCATCATAGTATGTAGAATTCTGTGTACTGGGCAAAGTGTAAAATTAAAAAATATTTTTTTAAATGTCTGTATATAAATTATGGTATATCTGTGTGTCTTGCTTTCCTCCTTTCAGAAATGAGCATAATATAGAATTTATCACATAGGATTGTTGTAGGATTATATGAATTGATATATGTAAAGCACTTAGAGCATTGAAGCATATGTAAATATTAGCTGCCATTATTGTTGTTGTTATTATTGGAGTACTCTGTAGCCATCTAAAAGAATAAGGTGGGAATATATACACACATGAAAATACCTCCACTATATATTTAAGTGTGTATATATATATGTATCGGTGTATATATATAAAGTACATATAGCAAGTTGCAGTATAGAAAGGACACTCTGAGCCTATTGTTATTTAGAACATTGTATATTTATTGACTTATGGATGTTACCTTTGAGTAGCAGTATGAGCAGCAATTAGAACACTTAGTATCACTTTTATTGTATAAACTTTTTTGGGTAGTAGCATTATAGACATATAATTCCATTCACATGTCATACAATTCACCTATTTATAGTATACAATCCAATGGTTTTTAACACATTTATGGAGTTGCTCAACCGTCACTACAATAAACATTAGAATATTTTCATCACCCCAAAAAGAAACCCCATACCCTCTAGCCATCAATTCCCAGTACTCCCATACTTCCCATTAGGCAACCACAAATGTACTTGGTATTTCTATGGATTTGCCTGTTTTGGATTTTTTGTAGAAATAGAATCATACCATACATGGTCTTTTGTGATGAACTTCTTTTAGTTAGCATAATGTCTTCAAGATTCACCATGTTGTATTATGTACCAGTTCTTCATTCTTTCTTATTGCTGAATAATATTAATTGTATGGCTGTACCCCATTTTATTTATCACTTTCTCAGTTGATGGGCATTTGGGTTGTTTCCAGTTTGGGACTATTATGAATAATGCTGCTCTGAACATTTTTGTACAAGTTTTTATGTGAACATATGTTTTTCATTTCTCTTGATTATATACCTGGTAGTGGAATTGCTGAGTCATATAGTAACTCTTATTTAACCTTTGAGGAACTGCCTGACTGTATTTCAAAGTGATTGCACCAGTTTACAATCCCACCAGCAGTATGAGGGATCCAGTTTCTCCACATCCTCACTAACACCTGTTATTTCTCTTTTTTATTATAGCCACCCTAGTGGGTGTGAAGTGGTATCTTGCTGTGGTTTAGATTTGCATTTCCCTGATGACTGCTGATGTAGAGCATCCTGTCATGTGCTTATTTTCTTCTATTCTAGATATAAGTCCCTTATCAGATATATGATTGCAGATATCTTCTTCCATTCTCTAAGTTGTCTTTTCATGTTCTTGATGGTGTCCTTTGAAGTACAGAAGTTTTAAATTTTGATGAAGTTCAACTTGCTTATTTTTTCTTGGGTTAGTCGTGCTTTCAGTGTTACATGTAGGAAGGCTTTGCTTAACTCAAGCTCATGAAGATTTACTCCTATATTTTCATCTCAGAGTTTTATAGTTTTAGGTCTTACATTCAGTTCTATGATCCATTATGAGTTCATTTTTGGGTATGTGAGAAAGGGATTCAACTTCTTTTTTTTTTTTTTTTTACATGTGGATACTCAGTTGTCACAGCACTATTTATGAAGAGACTATTCTTTCCTCCAATGAATTGTTGTGGCATATTTGTTGAAATCAGTTGACTGTAATTATGATGGTATAATTCTGGATTCTCAATTCTATTCCATTGATCTGCATGTTGATAGTGTAGACCACATTGTCTTGAATAATGTAGCTTTGTAGTAAGTTTTGAAATCAGGAAGTATAAGTCTTCCAACTTTGTTCGTTTTTCACATAGTTTTGGTTGCTCTGGGTCCCTTAAACTTCTACATGAATTTTAAGATCAGCTTGTCAATTTCTGCAAAGAAGCCGGCTGGGATTTTTATAGGGATTGTGTCCAATCTGTAGATCCATGAACATGGACCATCTTTCCATTTATTTAGGTCTTCTTTGATTTTTTTTTCAATGATGCTTTGTAATTTTCAGAGTATATGTTTTGTACTTTCTTGTTAAATTTATTCCTAAGTATTTTATCCTTTTTGATGGTCTTGTAAATGCAGTTTTTTTCTTAATTCCATTTTTGGATTGTTCATTGCTAATGTTTAGAAATACAATTGATTTTTTAATATTGGTCTTGTACTCTGCAAACTTGCTAAACTCATTTATTAATTCTAATAGTTTGTTTTTTTTTAATGGTTTCCTTAGGATTTTCTATGCAATTTCATGTTATCTAGAAATAGAAATCTTTTTTTTTTCCTTTTCAATCTTGATGCCTCTTATTTTATTTTCTTACCTAATTGCCCTGTACCTCAATACAATGTTGAATAGAAGTGGGGAGAGTGGGCATCTTTTGTCTTGTTTCTGATCTTAGGGGGAAGGCTTTTAGTCTTTTACCTTTGAGTGTGATGCTAGCCATGGTTTTTAGTTGCCCTATATCAGGTTGAGAAAGTTCCCTTCAATTCCTAATTTGTTAAATGTTTTTATCATGAAGGAGTGTTGGATTTTTGTCAGATGTTTTTCTTTGTCCGTTGAGATGCTCAATAGACCACATTGAAATGTGTGTTTTTTAAATATTTTCTATTGATAGGTTGTATTATGTTAATTGACTTTTGGATATTAAATCAAGCTTGCACCCCTGGGACAAATCCCAGTTTGTTATGGTGTATAATTCTTTTTATATACCATGTTACTGATTTCGACTTACTAGTGTGTTTTAGATTTTCATGTCTATATTCATAAGATATATTGTCTTTAGTTTTCTTGTAATGTTTTGTCTGGTTTTGGTATCAGGGTAATATTTGCCTCATAGAATGAATTCAGAAGTGTTCCCTCCTCTTCTGCTTTTTTGGAAGTTTGTGAAGAACTGGTGCCAATTCTTTTTAAATGTTTGGTAGAATTAATCAGTAAAGCCATCTGTGCTTGGGCTTTTCTTTGTGGTATTTTTTGAATACTATTTAATTTCTTTATAAACTTGTACTATTAGAATTTTTAAAATATCATTTTGATCTTCCAGTAAGACATTAAAATTTTTTTTGAAAGGATATGAACTTTGGAGACAGACCGGCAGACAGACCTAGCTTTAGGTTCCATCTCTGGAGCTTCAGCTTAGGGTCAGGTTTCTTAATACCTCTGAATCTCAGTGTTTTCATCTGCAAATTAAAAGAGACAGTAACACATTGTAAGGTTGAAAGAGCCCGGGTTAGACATGCAGAGAGTTTAGAGCTAGGCTATAGCACCAGGCTCTAGGTTGCTTTTGAGATGACTTCACAGCCTTTTACTCTCTCTGCATTTTTTCAATAGGGTGCTGTGCCATTCCTGGTCTGTGCCACCTCTGGCACTACTGTACTAGGGGCCTTTGACCCCCTGGAAGCAATTGCTGATGTGTGCCAGCGTCACGGACTGTGGATGCATGTGGACGTGAGTGGGACTTGGGCCTGAGGGTGTAATAGGCTGAGCTGAAGCCAAACCCTTGCTGTTTTTTCTACTCCACAGGCCGCCTGGGGTGGAAGTGTTTTGCTATCACAGACACATAGAAATCTCCTGGATGGGATCCAGAGGTGCATATGGACCCTGCTCCCTGAATCCCACCCTTCAAATTCTTGTTCCACAAAATGGTCATAGTCTAAGGAGCTTCAGATGGGAGTAGGGGAGAGAGTTTGGTGAGAGGAGGATTGGAGAGATGGTTGCTTGGGGCTGGGAGGTCAGACAGTAGACATGGCAATTCTTCCTGACTGCTGGGCTGAGGTGAAACTGGAGCCCCTTTACTGAGGACTGGAAAGGGAGGGGGGCTTGGTTGGGTGACTTGAGGAGGAGCCAGCTGACCCAGCTTTGCTATACCCACTCAAGGGCTGACTCCGTGGCCTGGAATCCCCACAAGCTCCTTACAGCAGGCCTGCAGTGCTCGGCTCTTCTTCTCCAGGACACCTCGGTGGGTCTGCCCCTGCCCTGTCCCCATCTCTCACCCTGGACCTCTGTATCCTTTTCTATCCCACCTTCAAGGGAGACTTGGCCTCACTGTGTTCTCTTTACCATCCCATTTGTAGCTGAATCTGTGACCACCCTAACTCCCTGTAGTGGGCTCCCTCACTTCCCCCGTGGCTTGTCTTCATGCAAAGGAAAAACTTTCCAGCTCCAAGTTGTAATCAAAGGAATCCTGGGTTGAGTTTGGGAAGAACTCTGAGTGTGGGGAGAAAACCTAGAGAAAAAGGTCCAAGTTAGTTGGCAGTCATCCCATCAGTGCCACCTGGTTGCAGGGAAAGGAAGAAATCCTCTAATATAGTGCTAAAGGAAACCTACGTGGGGAGAGTGGGGTCTGACAGTCCCCCACTCCTCCACAGAACCTGCTCAAGCACTGCCATGGATCCCAGGCCAGCTACCTCTTCCAACAAGACAAGTTCTACGACGTGGCCCTGGACACAGGAGACAAAGTGGTGCAGTGTGGCCGCCGTGTGGACTGTCTGAAGTTGTGGCTCATGTGGAAGGCACAGGGCGGGCAAGGGCTGGAGCGGCGTGTTGACCAGGCCTTTGCCCTTGCCCGGTAGGAGTGAGGAGTGGTTCTAGTTTCCCTCCTCTGGGTCTCTTCCTCATACCCCTTTCCTGCTCTCAGTGCCTCTCTCTAGCTCATTCTCTGGGTCTCTTTTCTTTTTATATGTCTGCCTTTCTTCCTCCACCTGTGATTTCTCACTCTCTGTTTGAAGGTACCTGGTGGAGGAAATAAAGAAGCGGGAAGGATTTGTGTTGGTCATGGAGGTATGACCTACCCTGTACTCTCTGCATGTTCCTGTACCCTTCCCCTCCCCCCCGCCCCATCCACCACAATCTATCCTACACAAAAAGCCCTCCCTGATGGAGGAAGAGGAGTGGTGAGAGGGGAACAGTCCACCTTCCTCAGCTCACACTCTTCCCTCCCTCATTCCTCCCAGCCTGAGTTCGTCAACGTGTGTTTCTGGTTTGTGCCCCCCAGCCTGCGGGGCAAGCAGGAAAGTCCGGATTACAGTGAAAGGCTGGCTAAGGTAGGCTTTCTCTTCCCAGCTCTGGTTAACCAGTTTCAGGAACTGATGCAGCTGGTGTGTTTCTACCCCCTGCTGGCTGTGAGTGGCACGGCAGTTCCCTTTGCTGGTCTCTTGCTCTAGAGGTAGAGACGTGAACTAGAAGACAACACTAACTTGTCTTCATTTCTGTGGGGATGGGAATGGAGAATAAGGCATGTTTCTGAAAAGTGAGAAGATAGAGAGGGACATTGCAGAGGAAGTCACCAGTGTACAGTATATAGACCTCTGTGCTATATACTGGGTGTTCTTCTGGGAGCTGAGGCCCAAGACAGATGTGAGGCAGACAGATCACAGAAGAGCTTGACTCACTGATACCAGGGACAGAACAACCTGGTAATGTCAGTCTAGATATGCCTCTTAGAGGCAAAGGAGATATGTTATAGGTCCCTAGGGATGGATTGGTACTAGGTGCTACAGATAAAACGAAAGGACAACAATGTTTTTGCCTTTGAGTAATGTTTAGAAAACAAGAGTTACCTATTTGCTCAAGGCAGTCTTGTAATATGCATGTTAGATGACAGGATACAGATAAAATACATTACAGGAATTCAGAGAGGGGAGAAGAAGGTGTTAGAATGACTAAGGCTTGAAGTTAGACTAAAGCAGTGTTGGGAATCTGGGAGAAGTCAGGATTTGGCAGAAAATGGTCCATATGACAACCTGGAGATAGGCAGGATGGGGGAATAAAGCATAGAGTAGGAAGGCCAAGCAAGTTAGATGTGGTAGAAAAGGTGAAGAAGGCCACGGTCAGGATCAAAGCAATTGGTTCTACCTCCGGCAGGTGGCTGGGTGGGAGGGAAATGCATCTTGGGTAACTTGATGGCCAGAAAGCCACCCCACCCCTCACCTGACCCCAGGCTGCAACTGGACGCTCTCTGCACCCCATCTATAGGTAGCCCCTATACTCAAGGAGCGCATGGTGAAGGAGGGCTCCATGATGATTGGCTACCAGCCCCATGGGACCCGGGGCAACTTTTTCCGCATGGTCGTGGCCAACCCAGCGCTGACCCGGGCTGATATGGACTTCCTTCTCAATGAGCTGGAACGGTTAGGCCAGGACCTCTGAGCCTCCTCCTTCTGGCTGCTGGTCTTGACACCCCCGCTCACCCTCACTGGCTCTGTGTATTCCTGCTCTGTGTTATCAAACTTTTTATGAAAAAGTGGCTATAATAGTGTTTATATGCTTTGACCTACTAACTCTGCTATTAAGTATTTGATATCAGGAGAATGTTTAAATAAACTATAGTATATCCTTATGATGGAATGTTATTCTGCCTTTGGAATTATGTTTACAAAGAGGATTTTATTGATATGAGAAAAATAATTTTAATATAATATTATGTTAAAAAAGCTGAATACATTGCTTTATATATAGTAATATCTGAGCTACATTCAAAAATACAGAGGAAAAGAGAGATGAAATATGCCAAAATGTTAATAGTTTTCCCTAGGATGGGATTATAGACAATTTAAAAATTAACTTCTTTATGCCTTTTGTGCCCCACCTTTTACTATATTATAAATATGCATTACTTTTATAATAGGAAAATAATAAAGTTAAAATTTTAACTATATTATTTTGGTATGTTTTAGAATTTGTTACCTTTCAATCAAATAATAGAAAGAATGCAAATTAATTTTTTTAAAAGGCAGATGAGAGTCTAAAATGGGAAATTTTTCCCCAAAAAATCTTTAGTGGGAGCGAAAAGACCAAAAGTGGAGTCTTTCTAAAATTAACTGTACTTTAGTGATATTGAAACAAATGGGCATTGATTGTATCTTGAGACCAGAGCCTTGTCCACTTATCATTCTTGAAAAATCCTCACCAAAAAAAAAAAAAAAAAGAATTTTGTTTTTTATAATTTAAATAGAAACTAAGTTAAAAAAAAACAAAACCCAGCAACCAAACCACTGTTATGTCTTCTATTATTGCTACCGTTTTAAAAAATATCCATTTTACACTTAGAATTCCTGGCTGGTATTGCTTCTCAGTCATTTGGGAAAGAGGCGTTTAGTTACATAAGTAATTAAGGACAAGTGGCAAGTCTACCAGAACTTTTTGTTATTTCCAATTCCTAAAAATACCATTTATGAAAATAATAACATAGTCATATAAAAGTCATCCAAAGTTATTTGAAGAGGTAAATACAAACTGTCCAAACCATAGCAAAAGAACATCCAAATCTCTTGACCATTTGGAGGGGAAAAAAAGCCCTATTCATAACTACAAATAATTCCCCCATAAGCTCATTATTCTTGTTATAAGTGGTATTTTGATTTCTTCCAAATATAAAATTGTGAGAGCATTAATAATTTGAATTCCAAGCCCTAATCTTAAAGAGATTTATATATCTGAAAAATGTCTTAAATATAGTAAAACAAACTAAAAAAAAAAATCCTTATTTTCAATTCAAAGCCAGAAAGCAAACATAAAAAAAAAATCTTCGAGTTCCATGAATTATCTCCAATTGAGAAATATTTTTAAGAGAAAGCCAGAAAGACAGGACATAAAATCAGTTGATCACCTATTTTTCTTCAGCTTTATAACACTGATGCTACTTTTCCTCTGTTCCTGAAATTCAACCTGAAAATCTCTGAATATCACAGTCCCTCTCTTGCTTCCCATCTCCCATCAATATTTACTGAGCTCTTGCTCAGTGTAATTTCTTTCCCTGCCTTCAAAGAGCTTAAGCAGTCATCCCTCAACCTAGGCATATCCCTGCTCCAGGGCCTTTGCATCTGCTGTCCTTTTTTTGCCTTAATGTTCATTCATCTACATGATTTGCTCCCTCATTGCTTTTAGAGTTTTGTTCAGATATCACCTCCTTAGTGAAGCCTTCCTTAAATACCCTATTTCAAATTACATTTTAACCCTCTAGTCTTGGATTTACCATTCCCTTATCTGCCCTTTTTTTTCTCCATGATATGAATAAGCATCTGGCATACTATGTTTCAGTTATTTATTATCTGTCTCACTTAAGTAGAATGTAAGTTCTGGGAGCAGGGATTTTGTATCACTGTCTCCTAAAATGGAGTCTGATATTTAATAGGTGGGTAATGTTGAGTGAATGATTAATGAGCTCAAGGTACTGGTTGACTTGCTGTCAGTCACACAACTTTTAAATGGTGGAATGAAAGCCAAACTCAGACCATCTTTCTGCAGCTCTTATTCATTGGACCTAGCCTGCTTCTGTTGACAGGTATATATAATGCATAGGTGTGGGTGTTAGGGTTTTTTTTATTAACTGTACACTGTGAATCTACTGCTTGTGGGAAAGATGAGGCAGCTTAAGTTACCCATCTTGCCCTTGGCCTGGGGAAATTATATGTTGGGAACACCTGGGCGGGTTGCAGTGTTGGAATGGGGTTTCTTTGGTTTTAAGGGCTCAAAGAGTTCAAGAGGCCAGCCTCCAAATGCCTGGGGAAGAAAAATGGTACCTTCACAGGGAGGTAGGCCAGGAGCTGGGGAACTAAAAGCTGAGTGAGGCACTTAGGATGTGGCAGCTTCCTGAGGTCAAGGGTAAGAGCCTTTTTAGAAAAGTGGATGGAAGGGAGAAAGCTACAGTAAAGTCAGCATTTGACTTGTCACTTGGAACTATTTTTATCTATTCTATATCTTCACTTGACTATTTCTCTCCTGTTTATGTACCTTTAAAAAATCTTTTTATTTTGAAATAATTTGAAACTTATAGAAAAGTTGCAAGAATAGTTACAAAGAATTTCCATATATTCTTTACTTAAATTAATCAATCTTTCACATTTTGACCTTTTTTTTTATCATTATATATGTACTATATTTTTTTCCGGACCATTTGAGAGTCAGTTGTATACATTATGCCCTTTTATCTCTTAATACTCTAGTGCATATTATCCAAGAACAAGAATATTATCTTAAATGACAGTGGTACAATTATCAAATTCAGGAAATTAACATAGACACTACACTTTAAAGTCCATATTCTTTTTTTTTTTTAATTAAAAAAAAATTTATTATAGTGACATTGGATAACGAAATCCAGTAAGTTTCAAGTGTACAAATCAACAGTAAGCCATATATATTTTGCATTGTATATTCACTCCCTACTGTTAGATTTCTTGCTGTCACCACATATTTGACCCCTTTTAACCCATCTGCCTCCCTCCTTGCTCCTACCATCTGGTAATCACTAGTCTATTGTCCATGTCCATTAGTCTCTGTTTGTCCTGTTTGTTTGTTGCTTTTAGGTTTATATCCCACATATAAGTGATACCATGTAGTTTTCAACGTTTTCTGTCTTGCTTATTTTGCTTAGCATGATTATCTCGAGGTCCATCCATGTTGTCACAAATGACAGTATTTAATCTCTTCTTATGGCTGAGTAATATTTCATTGTATATATGTACCACAGCTTCTATCGTAGGACACTTCAGTTGCTTCCATGTCCTGGCCACCGTGAATAATGCTGCTATGAACATCAGTGTGCAGATATCTTTTTCGATATGAGTTTTCATCTTTTCAAACCCAGTAGAGGGATTGCTAGATCTTACGGTAGATCAATTCTTAGTTTTTTGAGGAAACTCCATACTGTTTTCCATAGTGGCTATACCAATTCGCAGTCCCACCAGAAGTGTATGAGGGTTCCTATTTCTCGGCATCCTTTCTAACATTTGTTATTACTTGTCCTGTTGATAACAACTATTCTAACAGGTGTAAGATGGTATCTCATTGTGGTTTTAATTAGCATTTCCCTAATAGATAGTGATGTTGAGCATATTTTCATACATTTGTTGGTCATTTGTATGTCCTCTAGGGAGATGTATCTGTTTAGGTCCTCTGCCCATTTTTCGATTGGATTGTTTGTTTTTTGTTGTTACTTCTTTACCTTGTTGATGATTTCTTTTGCTGTGCAGAAGCTTTTTAGTTTGATGTAGTCCCATTCATTTATTTTTGCCTTTACTCCCCTTGCCTTTGAGGTCAAATTCATAAAATTCTCTTTAAGTCTAAGGTCCATGAGTTTAGTTCTTATGTTTTCTTCTATGCACTTTATTGTTTTGGGTCTTATATCCATGTCCTTAATCCATTTGAGTTAATTTTGATATGTGGTGACAGACAACAGTCTAGTTTCATTCTTTTGCAGATGGCTTTCCAGTTTTCCCAGTACCGTTTATTGAAGAGGCTTTCTTCACTCCACTATGTTTTTGGCTTTTTTGTCAAAAATTATTTGCCTATATAAATATGGGTTTATTTCTGCACTCTTGATTCTGTTCCACTGGTCTGTATGTCTGTTTTTCTGCCAATACCATGCTATTTTGATTATTGTTGCTTTGTAGTATAATTTGAAGTCAGGCAGAGTGATGCCTCCAGCCTCATTCTTTTTTCTCAGGATGGCTCTGGCAATTCAGGGTCATTTGTGCTTCCATACAAATCTGATGATTTTTTGTTCTATTTCTTTAAAAAAATGCCAATGGAATTCTGATGGGTATTGCATTGAATCTGTATAATGCTTTAAATAATAAGGTCATTTTATCTATGTTGATTCTTCCAATCCAAGAACATGGAATATCTTTCCATTTCTTTGTATCTTCTTCGATTTCTTTTAATAGAGTCTTATAGTTTTCATTATATAAATCTTTCACATGTTTTGTTAGATTTATTCCTAGGTATTTTATTCTTTTAGTTGCAATTGCAAAAGGAGTTATTTTTTCCACTTCTTTTTCTGACACTTCATTATTAAAGTATAGGAATGTTATGGATTTTTGAATATTGATTTTGTATCCAGAGACTTTACTATATGTGCTTATTGTTTCTAGCAGTGTTCTCGTGGAGTCTTTAGGATTTTATATAGAGAGAATCATGTCATCCACAAAAAGTGACAGTTTGACTTCATTTCCTACTTGGATGCCTTTTATATCTTTCTCTTGACTGATTGCTCTCGCTAGGACCTCCAGTGTTATATTGAATAACAGTGGCAATAGTGGAGAGCCTTGTCTTGTTCCTGATCTTAGAGGGAGCATGTGATATGGGAGGAGAGCTCCAAACAGCAGAGCAGAGGAGGAGTAATATGGGAGGGAGATGCTCTCGACAGCAGAGTAGGAGGTGTTATGGCAGTCAAAGACCACTGCACGGGAGGGGTTGCAGAAGAGTGGGGCAGGTATCCCAGGACAGGCAAGGAGTTTTAAAGAGAAGACTGGACAAAATCAAAGGAGTGAAGGGAAGGTGTTTGAAGCAAGAAGGTGGGTGCAGAGTTTGGGGGACTCAGATGAGGCAGCAGAGAAGAGATCCCAGACAGGAAGACATGGTGGTTCCTAGTCCAGGAGGAGACCCTAGTCCAGGAGGTGCTGGCCAAGAAGGTGGTCCCAGAGCCCTCCCTGCCTGCACACACACCCCCCTATTCTAGGCACTTGCCACCCCACATCCCTACTGACCCCGGGGAGTTCTGGAGGGAGGGCGGGCAGCTCCACTGCCACCCTATAGGTATGGGGTAAAACAAGGCTACCATAAGGTGAAAGCCTGTGCAAAGGAGAAGCCTTCCAGTCTGACTCAGCTCCACCTAAGAACATCCTGCTCTGGGCGCTTTGGCCTCTACTGGTGCCTTCTTCTCAGACCAGGAGACAGGGCAGCAAAGCGCCCTCAAGGACTTGGGTAGAGGAGAGGGCCTGGATGGAGCCCAGTCCTGTACAAGCCTCAGTACTATAAACAAGCAGAAGAACCCAATGTAAAACGAGGAGAGGATGCCTTCCTGACATGGGATTAATTTCCTTACCATAAAAAGAGGTATAATTTTGAAGAAGAAGGAGGGCTTGATTTGGTGTATTCTAATGCAGTGGTTCTCAAAGTGTGTTCCCAGACCACAGCATCAGCATTCCTTGGGAACTGGTTAGCAATGCAAATTCTCAGGCCCTACGCCAGACCTAACGAATCAGAAACTCCTGGAGTGGGTTCAGCCTTCTATATTAACAAGCCCTGGAGGTGATTCTAATGAATGCTCAAGCTTGAGAACCATTGTTCTAAGGGAATTTCCATTCCCATCCTCAAACATCTGTCTCTCTCCTTAGCCTTATTGCTGCTGGGGCCAACAGGTAGGGTGTGCACCTGAAGGCATGAGCTGGAGTTTGGTAAGGGGAAGGCCTGGTGTCAAGACCTGATGGGAAGCTTCCTTATTCTCACCATGCAGGAGCCTGCAGACCAGCTCTGGACAGCCCCTGAGCAGAGGTCAGGACCATGGGGATATTGGAAGAGTGTGACTCAGAGGGCCTTGGCCCTACAGGGATGAAGTCATTATAGCTGGTTTTCCTGTCTACCAGACAGCATAGGAACCACTGAAGAGATATATGACAACTTAAGAAAATATTAAGAGCACTTAAAGAGATTCAGGTACTGTACACACACACACACACACACACACACACACACACACACACAACTTTCTGGAACTAAAAACCATTATTTTCAACAAGAAAATTAGTATATGTATTGAAAGAGAGAAGTCTGATTACTGCTGAGACTCATATTAGTGGCTTGGAAGAACAAGTGGAAAAATATTTCAAAGCAGCACAGAGCAAATAAAATGAAGAGATGGAAATGAGGAAAATATGAGACTTGGAGAATAGATTCAATAGTCTTAACATTCAAATATGTTAGTTCCAAAAGAAAGAAAAGACACAGATGGAGGAGAGGCAATCATTTTTTTTTGCAATTTAATTGTTTTTATTATGAACTCCACAGAGAGTACATCTAAACACATATATCAGTTTAGAGAATTATAGTATAAATTGCATTCTTTAAAATGACAGACTCAAAGCTGTTAGTGACAGCCCAAGAAAGGATTATGGGTCACTATGATCCAGTGCTGCTCCTTTTAAAAAATTTTTTCAATTACACTTGACATTCAATATTATTTTATATCAGTTTCAGGTGTACAGCATAGTAGTTAGACATTTATATAATTTATGAAGTGATCCCCCCAATAAGTCTAGTACTCACCTGACACCATACAATAGTTATTATAATATTATTAACTATATTCCTTATGTTGTACTTTACATACCTGTAACTGTTTTGTAACTACCAATATGTACTTCTTAATTCCTTCAAGGAGAGGCAATAATTTAGAAATAGAAGAATATTTTGCCAACCTGAAGAAAGATGTGAACTTGCAGACTTAAAGAGCACAGGAACATACATATAGAAAGAGAGAGAGAGAGAGAAAGAGAGAGAGAGAGAGAGAGAGAGAGAGAGAGAGAGAGAGAGAGAGAACACTTACACGTAAGCATGAAACTCTTGAATTCCATATTAAAGAAAAACATTTTCAAATTTCTAGACAGAAAAAGCAAGTTATCTAAAAGGGAAAAAAATCAGATTGGCACAGGACTTTTCATCTGCAACACTGGAAGATAAAAATGGAAACACTGAGAGAAAAGGATTGCTACCCAGGAATCTCATACCCAACTGAAGAAGTATTCACCTGTCAGTGCAAGAGAAAGATATTTGGAGCTATAAAGGCTTCCCATATATCACCTGAGGAAATACTCAAGAAAAATTTGGCTAGAGAACAGAGAAGTCAAGATAGAGAAAGATGAAGCAGAGAAAGAACAAGCATGCAGTGAGCAATAAACCTAGCAAATATTATACTGTTAAGTGTTCATGGAGATTTATAGATGTCTAATTATATCTAGAACTATACTAAAATCAAATAGAAAAAACATAATTATTTCATCACCTCTCTTTCAATAATTGATAGAACCAGTAGAAAGTAAGGACATAGAAGATTGAATAATACTATTAAATGAGTTGACTTAATTGATATTTATAGAACATTCTACCCAACAATAAGAATAACAACAACAGAATGCACGTTCTTTTCAAGTACACACTAAACATTTACAAGATAGAGCACATTCTGGGCAATAAAACAAGTCTCAGTAAATTTAAGACAATTCAGATCATACCAAGTGTATTCTCTGACCAAAATGGCTTAAATTAGAACTTCATAATAGAAAAATATCAAGAAAAATCTCCTAAATATTTGGAAACCAAAGAACATACTTCTAAACCACCCACAGGCCAAAGAAGAAACCAAAAGAGAAGATACAAAGTATTTTGAACTAAATAAAACATATCAAAATTTGTGGAAAGCACTTAATGCAGTGCTCAGAGGGAAATTTATAGCACTAAACACTTATAAAAGAAAAGAAATCTCAAATCAGTTACCTTGGCTTTTGCTTTAAGAAACTGAAAAAATTGCAAAGGCAATTCAGTGGAGAAAAGATAGTCTTTTCAACAAATAGCTCTATGACAGTAGGTTACATGCATACAAATGAAATTTAACATGTACCTGACATCACATACCTGAATGTAAAACCAAAATTAGTAAAACTTCTATACTCTAACATAGGAGAAAATCTCTGTGACTTCCAGATAGGCAAAGATTTTTTAGATACCACACCAAAACTATGGTCTGTAAAAGAAAAAAAATAATAAACAGATAAATTGTATTCAATTAAACTAAAATAACATAGGTCAGAAACTTGGATCTACATAAAGTAAGGAAGAGCACTGAAGAAAGAATAAGTAAAAGTAAATTAAAACTTATTTTTATTCTTAATTGACCTTACATAACTGTTTAAAGTGATAATAGCAACAACATATTTGACTGTGTGTGCTTATGTTTATACCACATATATGCTTATGTATGCTTATATGTGAATAAAATAAATGATAACAATGGTAAAAGACAGGAGCAAGGAATTAAAGATTATTTTGTTATTATCAGAAACTCATACCACCCATGAAGTAGTGTAGTGTTATTTGAAAGTAGACTTAGATTAGCTGCAATTGTGTATTGCAGTTTTATTACTATATTATATAGATTTCATCATCAGTAGAGAGGTTCTATATAATTATATTAACAAAGCCAAATTTATATTTTTCCAGCTTCTTATAATAAAAGCCAAAAAAAATTCAAATTATTAGAAATCAACACCAAATGAAAAAAATTAAAATTCACTCTGTGAAAGACACTATTAAGGATATAAAAAGACAAACACAAACTGGAAAAAAAATTTGCAATATATAAGAACTCAAAATGAAATAAGAAAACCAATCCAATTTATTTTTTAAAAATTTTTTATAAGTTTATTTGAGCCAAACTGATGACATATACTGGGGAGTAAAATCTCAAATGCTCCCCAGCAACTCAATTTAAAAAGGAGCAAAAGATTTGAATGAACATTTCACCAGAGAAGATATATTGATGGTAAATGAGCATATGAAAATATGCTTACCCTCCTTAGTCATTATAGAAATGCAAGTGAAAACCACAGTGAGATAATATTACACACCTATTAGAATGGCTGAAGTTAAAATGACTTACCTTATCAAGTGTGCCAAGAATGGCTAGAACAACTGGAACTCTCATACACTGCTAGAGGGAGTGTATAATGGTACAACCACCTCAGAAAACAATTTGGCAGTTTCTTCAAAAATTAAACGTACATTGACCATATGATCCAGCCATTTTACTTCCAGGTATTTACCCAAGAAAAATGAGACATACGTCCACACAAAGACTTGTACAGAAATGCTCCCAGCAGTTTCTTTTGTAATGGCTTTATTTGAAAACAACACAAATGTTGGTAGACTAGTAAATAGATAAACTAATTATAATACAATGGACTATTACTGAGTAATAAAAAGGAATGAATGCAATAACATGAATGAATCTAAAGATAATTATGCGGAATAAAAGAAACCAGATAGAAAAGAGTACATACTGTATGATTCGATTGATATAAAATTCTAGAAAATGCAAACTAAAGAGACAGAAAACAGATCAGTGATTGCCTTAGGATGGTGGGTTGGGGATGGAGATGGATGGAAAGAAGAGATTATAAAATAGACAGGAGGAAACTTTCTGGGGTGAATGATATAGTCATCATCTTGATAGTAGTGATGATTTCACAGTTGCATACCTGTTTGAAACTTATCAAATGTATACTTTAAATATATACAGTTTACATATATTAATTATCTCTCAATAAAACTGTTAAACTGTATTACTCAATACTAGATTATGTATAAACATACATTATCAAATCCATTTTTTAAAGAAGCAATCACAGTTATTCCTATGACCTTGCAAATACTTGATACATACCCTTGTTACATGACAAGCATCAATCCCAAGGTCTAAGTAATCCAAACTCTTTAATGATACAAACTTCAGGCATGTGTCCCTTCATTTCCTCAAGGCCATAAATAGAAGCCAACAGGGATTAGAAAGAAAAAAGGATCAAATGATCTTAGACTCCACATGAAGAACGTTTCTGAGAATATCAAAGAAAAAAATACAAAAAAGAAAAATAGTAAAGGAAGATTCAGCATACCAGATAGCAGAAATTCCTCTAAACCTACCTTAATTAAACATGATGGCATAGAACTAAAACTAGATCAATGGATATAATATAGAATCCTTTAGTAGATGTCAATATATGTGAGAATCATTTTTAGGTAAAGAACTTCTTTATGTTTACAAAGCTTAAAATGCTCAAACCTATAATGGACCCAGGCTATGGCTAACTCCTAAACTCTTTTATTTTTATTGTTTTCTTTTCTGAGTAGGTAGTATTCAAAATACCATTTGGTATAGCACAAAATACAAAAGGGTGAAAGTTTTCCTGTTAACCTTCCTTATTCTCCAGCAACCTTGTGTCCTTCTATGAAGACAAACTATGGAACAAAGCTCTTGACTGTCCTCCCAAGAATATGCAAATAAGCATATGTATCAAAAGATATCATTAAGAAATAAACAAGCAAGGCACAAACTAGGAAAAAAATTATAATACATATATCTAATAAAGGATTCATAACCTGAATGTATAAATATATAATTTCTACAAATCAACAATAAAAAGGCAATTCAATTTTTTAAATGGGCAAAAGACTTAAATAGATTCTTTATAAAAGAGGATACACTAATGGTAAATAAACATGAAAAAGTGTTCAATGCCATTAATCATCAGAGAAATGCAAATCAAAAGTACACTAAAATGGCTTAAATAAAAATGGACTAGCCAAATCAAACATTAGTGGGTCCAACTAGAATTCTCATACATTGCTGGTGGGAGAGTAAAATGGTAAAACTACATTGAAAAAAAGTTTAGCAGCTTCTTATAAAGTGAAGCATATATCACCTCTATGACCCAACTTCTTGGTATTTACAAAAAAGAAATGAAAAAATTTACACACAAAACGATTTATATTATTATCTTCATAGCAGCCTGATTGGTAATAACCTGAAACTGGAAGCAAGCCAAACATCCATCAGCAGGTGAATGGATAAATGAATTATGTCGTATTCATACATGGAATACCACTGAGAAATAAGAAGGTACATTGGATACATGCAAAACATGGATTAGTCTTAAAAACATTATATTCAGCAAAAGAATCCATTTATAAAGGAGTACATACTGTAGAGTTCTATTTACATGAAGTTCTCAAACTAATATATGAGAGTAGAAATCAGAAGGCGATTGCCTCTTGTTGAGGAGTTGACTGGATAGGGATGTGAGAGTATTCTCTGGGGGCATGGGAAGGTTCTGTTTGGGGTGATGATTACATGGATATATACAAAATTCATTGAATGAAATAGCTAAAATCTGTACATTTTATGATGAGTAAAAAAAGTGAAACTAAGAGATGGCATAGGGGCCTACAGATAAAAAGAAACTTACCTAATTGCAAGGTATAGAGCTTATTTGTTTTCTGATTTAAACAAGCAAACTAAAAAAATTGAGGAAATTGGAAATTTGAACACTGAAGCTTATTTGATGATATAAATATTTTATTGTTACATTTTGAAGTTATAATTACATTTTTAAAAATAAAGCTTGAGAGAGTGCTGGGGCAGGTGCAAGCCAGATGGACACTGGGTGGCTCTGTGCTCACTGAAGAAAAATAATTGAACACTGGTAAAGGAGATCCTAAGCTGAGAGGCAAAATGTCATCATATGTATTCTTTGTGCAAACTTGCTGAGAGGAGCACAAGAAGCAAGCCAGATGCTTCTGTCAACTTCTCAGTTTTATAAGAGGAGTGCAAGAAGGTTGAAGACCATGTCTGCGAAAGAGAAAGGAAAAGTTAAAGACATGGCAAAGGCGGACAAGGTCTGTTGTGAAAGAGAAATGAAAACTTATACCCCTCTAAAAGGGGTAATGAAAAAGAATTAAAGGATCCCAATGCACCCAAGAGGCCTCCTTTGGCCTTTTTCTTTTTTTATCCTGAGTATTGCCCCAAAATCAAAGGAGCACATCCGGGCCTATCTATTGGTGATGTTGCAAAGAATCTGGAAGAGATGTGGAATAACACTGCTACAGATGAAAAGTAGCCTTATGAAAAGAAGGTTTGCTAAGCTGAAGGAAAAATATGAAAAGGATATTGCTGCATACTGAGCTAAAGGAAAGCCTGACAGGCGAAAAAGGGAGTCGTCAAGGCTGAAAAACAGCAAGAAAAAGAAAGAAGAGGAGGAAGAAAACGAAGGTGAAGAAGATGATGGTGATGAATAAGTTGGCTCTAGCACAGTTTTTCTTCTTGTCTATAAAGCATTTAACCTCCCCCCTGTACACAAGTCACTCCTTTTAAAGAAAAAAATTGAAATGTAAGACTGTGTAAGATTTGTTTTTAAACTGTACAATGTCTTTTTCTGTATAGTTAACATGTCACCGAATGTGTCTTTAGATAGCTCTGTCCTGGGGCATTTTCAGTAGCCACTAACCTTGCCTGGTACAGTAAGGGGGTTGTAAATTGGCATAGAAATTTCAAGCAGGTTTTTGTTGGGTGCACAGCACAACATAGTTATATATGGGAATGGTAGTTTTTCATCTTCGGTTGTCTCCAATGCAGCTTGTATGAAATAATTGTTGTTCTGTTAACTGAATACCACTCTGCTTCTAAGTAAATACAATTTTTTAAATAAAAAAAAAAAAGAAGCTTGGGAAATGACAAAATTATATAAATGGAGAACAGATTAGCAGTTTCCAAGGGCTATGGAGGAGATGAGGTGAAGGGAAATGGGTGTGGCTAAAAGGCTAATGAGAGATCTTGTGGTGATGGAAATGTTCTATATATTGATGAGATTGTCAATATCCTGGTTGTGATATCGTACACAGTCGTGTATAGTTTTGCAAGATGTTACCATGGGGGGAACGAGGTGAAGCGTCCATGGGGTCTCCCTCTGTTATTTCTTACAACTGCATGTGAATCTATAATTATTTTGAAAAAAAAAACTTAATTAAAAAATAAAATGAAAATGAAAAATTTTAAAGTTTAGCCAGTCAAAATAAATATGCAAATAAACAAAATAAAAAATAAAGTATTCAGCAGAGCACAGGGGATTTTTAGGACAAAGAAACTACTCTGTTTATTATAATGGTGGATACATGTCATTATAAATCTGTCTAAATTCCCTTGAGGGCATCATGTTAAATGCAATAAGTCAGATACAGAAAATACTGTATGAGCTCACTCATATTTGACATCTAAAAAAGCCAAACTCATAAAGAGTAGAATGTGATTACCAGGTGTTAGGGGGTGGGGGAAAATGGGGAACATGTTGGTCAAAGGGTACAAACTCCCAGTTATAAGATGAGTAACTCTGGGGATATAATGTACAGCATGGTGACAATAATTAACAATACTGTATTATATACTTGCAAGTTGTTAAGAGAGGAGATCTTAAATGTTATCACCACACACACAACATGGTAATTATGTGAGGTGATGGAAGTGTTAACTAACCTTATTGTGGTAATCATTTTTCATTAATACAATAAGCCATCACATTTTACAACTTAAACTTGAATAGGTTTAATGTCAATAATATCTCAATAAAACTGGAGAAAATTAAAAATAGAAATAAATCAATTTGTCCAAATCCATTGAATATGCAACAAAAAAGAGTGAACCCTAATGTAAACTATGGACTTTGGGTGATTACTATGTGTCAAGGCAGGTTCATCAATTGTAACAAATGTACCACTCTGGTGGGGGATGGTGAGAATAGAGGAGGCTATGCTTGTGTGAGGCAGAGGACATATGGGAAAGCTTTACCCTCACTCAATTTTGCTGTTAACCTAAATCTGCTCTAAAAAATAAAGCCTATCAAAAATAAACAAACAAATAAATAAAATATTAAATAAAAATGGTCAGTACACATAGGAAAATGCATTCATTTTTTAAAAGTAGTAAGTATAATGCAAAATAAAAACAATAGACATAATTTTCTGCTTATCAGATTGACAAAAATAAATAAGTTGACAAAACCCCATATCAATAATGGGGTGGGAGATGGGCAATATCATACACTAATTTCAAGTAAGCTTTCTGGAGGGAGGTTTGACAGTGCGTAAAAACTTGAAGTAAGCCAACCCTATGTTCCGGTAATTCTGCTTCTAGAACATTCCCCTCAGAAAATGCACAAAGATGTGCAGATAGACACACAAGAAAGTTTATCCTAGAATTGTTTTTAAGGGCAAAATATGGAAAACAATTGAAATGTATGTAATTAGTTAAATAAATTATAGTATATACATGTAACTTAATGCCATGCAGTAATTAAAATGATGAAATATACCTATATTATTGACATGGAAAGACATACTATAGATATTGTTAAAACATTTTAAAAAGTACCTCCTCTCTCTCTTAGGAACCCTGGTTTGTTTGGTCCTCAGCCTCCTTGGGGCTAATATTCCCCCTTTCCTGATCCAGAGGTCTCTCCAACACCAGGTTAGGCAAAGAATCTGTGTAGGAAGGATGGAGATGACCCTCTCCTTAGAGCGACCACACAGTCTGGTTTCTGGAATGGTTCTGAATATGAATATTTTGACCTGCTGTCCTCAAACAAATCAGGACACTCCTAATTTTAATGTCCGTTTTATAGCCGTGGAAACTGAGGCCCTTGAAGTCAAAAGATTTGCCTAATGTCTGTTCCTTTCTTGGGTCTGCGAAGGAAAGGCAGCCTGCTATGTGGCTTCCCAAAATGTGCTAGAGGTTGCCAGGAGCAGAAGGATTAAAGGGGTGTGGAAATGTCAGCTGAAAAAAGAGTCGAGCTGGAAGAGGGGGTGAGGCTGGGTTTTGGAAAGAGATGGGTGGCATAGAGAAGGTAAGGCAGGATGTTACCCAAGACCCTCAGCCCTCCCTGCCATAAAGTCTTGCCTCTGCAGACACAACTCTTTAATTAATAGTGGCTATCAAAAGTGGGCCTTCAACAAATGATGAATAAAGAAATAAATAAAAAGAGACACAGAGTTTATTATTGTATTGGAAATACAAATAAAAGAACCAAGCCCTTGGTGGCTCCAGATCTCTCTAAGTCACCCCACATTTGTCAAATGTGTAAAATTCTTCAAGTTTCTCCAAGTCTAGACTGCCATGGAGTGGGAGGGGCCCTATGCCCAATCTAAGGGAATGAAGGCTCATGAACCACCACCATTCTGAGTCTGAGCTCAGCTGTCCACAGGTCTACAGATCTGAGTCCCTGGAGTTCCATGGTGGGGTCATGCATGCCAAGCCCCTTTGCTTCAGAGCTGAGTCTGGGAACACAGAGATGAGCCCTGGTCTAGGCTTCACAGGCGGAGAAGAACTTGATGGTGTCATCTGGGCAGCGAAGTTGCCCTGACCTCTAGGTATGGCAGGACCAAGATCGAGGTGTCACCAGTCCCCAGAAGGTTGTCTGTGCCAGAGAAAGGTGAGTTGTGAATGGGTCCCTCCTAGTGCCCATTTTGTGTATCCAAGACATGAAAGCCATCACCCCCAAACCAGGCCCTGGCCCTCATCTTAGCTGTTGAATTGAGCAACAATAGGCATCTGTCTTAGGAAGGGAAGGCATGTTCTCCTGGATAGGGAGTTGAGAATGGGTCATGGTGCCTTACCTGGGGCAGGGGGCAGTGCTGCCGTGCATACCACTCCTGGCAGTACAGGCTGACCTGGATGCCTTGGCCCAGAAAAAGCATGATCCACATTAGCACGTTCCACGCTGGGCCTGTGTGCCGGTCATGCATCATGAAATTCATCAGCCCTGAGGCAGAAGGAAAGATTGTCACCCAACTCCAGATACCTGTGCCTTGTCTCCCTGGCTGCTCTCCTAGGAGCCCTGAATGGAACAGGAAGATCCAATTGGGAAAGATGTTGAAACCAGCTACAGCAACCCATGTAGGCCTCGAGTAGCTCATGTAAAACCAGGATTCCTCAGTTTACCTTTCAATATCTTGGCTCTCATACTGAACCTCTTAACCTCCATCAATTTTTTCCCCTTTGCCTCCCTCTGTGAGTGTCCTATTCAGATGCTCCTCTCCAGCCAGAAATCTTGCCGCCTCCCGATGCTGCTTCCCTCCCTGCTTCCAGGTCTCTCCTCACCCAACTCTCACACACAACTCTCATGCCTTCTCTCAGAAGGCATGCACATCCTCTTCTGTCTTGGCTTCCCCAAGGAGAAAGAGCACAGGCCTCCTCCCTCTGGGTGAATTCCCCTCCAGTGGCACACAGAAGCCAAGCTCACCTCCAATGACAAGGAAGAGTATCAGCATGACAGGATAGAAGAAACCCAGGACGAAGCAGAAGATGTACTCATGGACGACTGCAGAGACCAGGAACACGCCCAGCATGGCTGCCCCTCGAGCCTGGCCACCAAGGAGCTGGCAGGGCCAGGGTGTGAAAGATGGAGTGAGTCTCCCTAGGACCCCTCCACAAAGAGCCCCTTCCTTAAGGAAGCCAGGAGGGTGTGTGGTACAATGGAAAGACTACGGAATTTAGGGTCAAAAGGGCTGACATGTCTTATTTAAGAGCATTTTATGAGACCGCTGGGCCTTAGATGCAATTTTTAAAAGGAGATACAATACTTACTTCTAATGGTTATTGTGAAGATTAAATGTATGTGACAACTCTTGGTAACTGAAAACTGATATATACATTCCTTAGGAGGGCAGAAAGGCCCTGTGGAGGGGCTGAAGTTAAGGACAATGAAGGAAGGAAGTTAGATCACAAGAAGAATTTTCTGCCCATTGGATTGGGTAGAATGGGAGCAGATGGAAGTCAAGGAGCCCTTAAGTTGGAAAAGGTGGATGGTGCAGAAGGGGAAAGGAGAGGATGTGTCAGAGAGGCTCCATTAACTGTTGGAGCTGAGGGGGTCTGCAGAGCCCATACCCACAGCCCATCCTGATATACGTAGCTGTACAGCCAGTCATGAACCACCACGTTCCATGTGCGGTAGTAGTTGGAGAAAGATGTGGAGTTCCACCAGTCCTGGGGAAGGGGTGGGGTCAGGGTGGGGAAAGAAGGTGAGCATCACCCTGTTTCTTTCCAGGCCCCAGCTTCTCACCCCTGCCCCCTGCCCCGTTTCAATGTTATCCCGCAAGGCTGGATCCAGGCAGAATAGAGATAGCAAGTACTCTCCCAGATCCCTCTTCAGGACCTAGGGTCTTTGCCTTCCCTCCTACTCTCCCTCTTTCCAAAGTACCATCCACACAAAAGCAGTTAGCCCTGGCTGGTCAGGAGATAGAAAGGTGTCATTATAACCACACCCAGAAGAGCGCATTTCCCATTGTGGGAGATAGACAGCATAGCTGAGTCGACACCCGGTATAACCACCATCCTCCCCAGATCCTTTTCTATCCCTCCCTGCTTCCAGCTCCCAAATGGCCTAGGTCCAGGCTGTACCTGGTAGAACATCCTGTCTCCAAATCGTAGCATCTCAGCAAAGGCATTCAGCCAGCAGTGGAGGAAGGCAAAGAAGATGAGCAGCAGCATGAAGATGCCTGGTGAGTGGGGACAAGAGGCTGCAGGTCAGACTGGCCCACCTGGAACCCCCAGGAAGATCTGAGGAACCCTCATCTAGCAACTAAGGACTCAATTCCTACCCATCATTTATTAGTCACTCACTAAATCATGCACTCATTAATTCACCCATTTGCTCATGTACTCCACAACAGATGTTAGGGATTGAAGATGACTCTCATAGCTCCTGGTCATTGAGAGTTCACAGAGTGGTTAGAGGTGCGGGGAGGGGGAGAGAGACTGAGACAGAGGAACACGTCCAACCAGGTATCAATGTCAAATGTATTGGGAGTTAAGCATGGTGACCATTGCTGTGCTTGGGAGTGCAGAAGGTGGGTCATGGTGATTGGCAGCTTAAAAAGGAATGCTTCCTAGAGGAGGGGCATCTCACACGAGCCTCCAAAAAGGAATTGGATTCTACAACTGGGAAGTGGGGAAAGAACATCCCTAGCTGAGAGGTCAGTATGAACAAAGGCCCGGAGGCATGGAAGTGCATGCCTTTCAGGGAATGGCTGGGCTTGTGGTAGGATGTGACATATAAGAAGGGCCTTGGATGCCAGGCCAAGGTTTAAATCTTATCTGGAGATGCCAGCAATGGGGAGTCATTGGAGCTTTTGAAGCAGAGTCAGGAACAATTCATCTGCAGGAGGGAAGTTCACCTGGGCAGCAATGTCCTCAGAGGCAGATGGGAAAGGAAAAATTCAGGTGGGAGGAACACAGATTGGGAGGCTGTTGTGGAAAGGGTGAGCAGATAGCAATCTGAATTGAGATGCTCACAAGAAGCAATGATAGGAGGGGACAGATGTGAAAGGAGAGTCAGAGGGAAAAGGTGTTGAAACTGACTGAAGGTAAAGAGTGAGGGGAAGGAGGAGTTCCCTGCTAAGCCTTCCCCAGGGTGCAGCCTTCTCCAGCCCTGCCTTAGTGGGCATACCTGGCAATGTGGCATGCATGACAGAGAGCACCAGGGCACGGATGCTAAAGGGCTCTTGGCTCATGTTGGCAAAGACAGGAACACAGAAGCGGCCCAGGATGAAACAGGCGTAGAAGATGCAGCCCAGGGCCTGGAGAAGAAATAATGGACACCTAACTTTGAGAGGGAGCACCAGCAGCTGTCCCCTTACTCTGGAATTGGACTCCAGCCCAGCATCTGCCTCCTCTTCCCTTAACACCACCCTTTGATCTCCTCCCCAGGCTTCCCCCATCCCACTCCCAGAAATGCCCCTTCAGCCACTATGAGTCACAGGTGGTCTACCCTTCTAACCTATCTTCTGACCTGGGCAAAGTTCTTGGCCACATAATTCCACCTGATGTTGGGTGTCCTGCAGCAGCAATAGAAATGATATGTTTCTTGTTTCCGGCTTAGGTGGGGGCCCAGGTTCTGGAGTCCTCTCTCCATAACCCCTCAATTGCTCAGGTCTGGGAGGATTATCTGGGGGAAGTGGGAGCCTAAAACACTTTGCACCTAACGGAGATAGCAAATGGATTTTTAGCTTGGATGTCAGCTAAGGTGACAAACCATCTGGTGTTTGCTCCAGATTGAGAGATTGTCTAGGACCTACGATTTTTAGTCCTTAAAATCAGGACAGTCCTGGGCGAACCATGACAGTTGATCACCCTTGTGTCACCATGGGCTGGGTAAGGAAGAAAAGTAGTCTACCTGCCATTTCTTTCCCAACTTTGTGATGGGATGCTTCTGGACAAAGTGGCCAGTGTCTGGGGTGAGGCTAGAGACTTCAGGGAGAGGAGAGGAGGGCAAGATCTCTGATAGGCCTAGGCATTTAGGGAAAGGGTACAGGATCTTACCTGGGGTAAGTCTCTCTGTAGATGAGTGTGGGGCAGAAGAGGAAATAGAGGTAGCTGGAGAAACTGGGGGCCCAGACACCCGCACCTGGAGGGGAGTGAGAGGAGTCCATCAGTGAAGGGGGAAGGAAGAGAGGGCAGAGGTGAGGGGGGCTGCTGGGGAAAGGCAGTGGAACTGGGAAGTGGACAGCTGGACAGGACAGAGGTGCAGGGGCTGAATACTGGGTCTAGAGATGGAGTTGGGAGGCGAAACTGGGCAGGAGCTGAACCTGCTCTCTAATACCCCTATTTTGCTTCCATTCCATGCACCCCATTTTCTAATGCTGGAGCTTTATTTGGCACCTAGAAGTTCCACCACCCATTCTCTCTCTCTTTCTGTTTTGACTTCTTAATATAAGGTTCTCATAGCCTGGGTCTTTCCAGGTTAGGCCTGGAAACAGGAAAGCACCAGAAGTCCTAGGCAACAGTGTGTGCCCTCTCTCAAAGGTGGGACCTGAGAATACCTAATGTCTAAGGCCCACAGAGTCCAGTTGGAGGCCAGAACTGTGCCCAGTGGGCAAGATAGGCTTAGGAAGTCAGAGCTTTAATGAGGATCCTGTCGCTCTGGCTGTATTCAAACAGCCAAGAAGACTGAGTTCACAGCAGGGGCAGCTGAAGGCCTCACCTCCTCTGGCACAAAGGATCCCAGGCACGATCTCTCTTAGGAAGGAGTAGCTTTTCATCAGGAGCCTGACCTGACATGGAGCGGAAGGGAGGTTAAGTTGCTGTGTGGCTTTGAGCAGATCACTTAACCTCTCTGTGCTCTCCTTTGTGTATGTGCGCGCGCGTGTGTGTGTGTGTGTGTGTGTGTGTGTGAGAGAGAGAGAGAGAGAG
>NW_006430043.1:1491420-1496192 GCF_000325575.1 Pteropus alecto
TCTGTGTGTTCAGAGCCCATAGTTTATCTTTTTGTCCCATAGCCTTATTGCTGGGATGAAGCGAGGGTAAGGCGGTACAGGAAAGGCCAGGGCGAAGCCTTCATTTGGCCAATCCCCTGTGACTCTCCGGGGAGTCGGATTATTTTTACATAGCCCGATCCATTTCGTTTACATTTCCTTGGAGCCTGCTAGTTCGCTCAAATCCCTCGCACCAAACTTCACCCCTAGTAACTAGCTCCGCCCCGCCAATACCGTATCGAGCGTCCACCCTCACCAGGGCCTCCACCGCCCTTTGAATCTCACCTGCCCCGCCCCACCATTGGCCCCGCCCATACCTGCTCAAAGACAAGGACACAGCGGGAGGCTGGCGGGAGCTGATATTTCACCGCTATGTGGACGGGGAGAATGCCAAGCACCGCGGTGTGGGCGACCAGCAACACGCAACCCAGGCCCACCCCCAGTGTCCAGGCCCCTCCGGTCTGGGGCCTTGCCCACAGCCTCAGGGCCTGGTAGGGCGCCAGCAAAGTAGACGAGAACATGGGGACCCATGTCATCAGAGCCAAGGGCAGCTGTCCGAAGCTGAAGATCAATAGGTCAAATTCCAACATCAGCCTTGGAGTGGGGAAGGAGAGACAAAGTAGACAAATGTGTAGCTCATCCTTGTCCCCTTCCTCTGCGGCCAGAGCTCTTGGAAGATAAACTGAGGTATCTTGCTAAAATTGTGAGCTCTCCATCTATGAAGGTATTCGAGATAGCACCTCTGTTGCCCGGGACTTCTAGCAAAGGGCGTTGCCTGAGGAGACTGTATCAGGAAATGGGTTTCCAAATGACCATTAGAGCCCTCTGTGAAGTTTGCGGTGTTGCAGAAGGGCTCCGTACTTCATCTGCGATAGGTATTAGGATGGGAGATATTTAGAGTTTAACTTTGATTTTCGTTTGTTTTGTTCTTTTGCAGTGTCTGTAGCTGTAGACTTGAGTTAATACAAAGCAGGTTGTCGAGTGTTTTGTTTGCTTAGATTAAGAGCATATGGTTTCAACGGTGAAAAATTGGAAACGACCTACATGTTCATTAAATGAACAGGACTAAGTAAACGAAACTGGGCAGTTCCAGACTCTGCATTCATTAAAATCAATGGACTGACATGGAAAGATCTCTAAGCTAGGTTGTTAGGGAGTGAAAACAAAATAATAGGTATAGTAAGTACCTTATTTATGTAAACCATACAAAATACATCTCTTTGGTTCTTACATACATGTGAATGGAATGCACAGAAAATGCTCTGGAGGGAAGCTCTCAAAATTGTTAAAAATGTTACTTCTGGGGAGCAGTCTGGAATTGAGGGGTGGTCAAGAAGGACTGCTACTTTACGTGTATTTGAACTTTTTACTTGAGATTTTATTCTTTATCAGATGATTAGCAATAATTTTACCTAAAGGAAGTGCTGTTGCTGAACTTGCAGACCCTTGATCCTCTTCTTTTTCCTGCTTCCTAAGCCCTACTTGGGGGTGGGGGCCATGCAAATATAGACCCCCAGGGGTGTACAGCCCTCTGAAGCTCACCCCAGAGTTGGGGGGGGGTCTGGGGGAAAATGACCCACCATAGCACTTATACACATGTCTGTCTTCCCCTCAAGATTGCGAGTGCCTCATAGACAGGGAGGGGGTCTGCTCCTCATCTTTCTGGCCCCCAGGGCTGGTACTTAGGAGGTGCCGAAAGGAGGTTACTTGAATTGAACAGAACTTAGAAAGAAGTGTGTGAGAGCAGAGGAGTGGGAAGTGTGCATCTGCCTTAGGACAAGATTCCTATTGAGAAGTATTTGAGTGGTTGTCCCCAGAGTGGTTGACTCTGGGAGGACAGACCAAGAGCCATCCAAAGCTGTGGAAAAAAGAAGCTAAGAGCGTGTTTTAGGTGGGAACGTTGTTGAAAACAATGCTGATGTGTGTGCAATAATCAAAGGGGAACCTGTGCCCCTTCGAGCCAGTGGTAGATACAGCCCTGGGGACCCAAGGGGTCTGATCCGATTTGTGTGCCTATCCCAGTCAGAAGAGGTGCCTACCTGCCTGCATCAATGAAGTCGATGGCCAGGGTGCTGATGATGAAGACACACAAGCTGGCGATGAACACGTGGTAGATGGTCCGGAAATGCTGCACCTCCATCAGTTCACTGGAGGAACAGGGGCCTGGATATCAGTGTGGGAGTGTCCTTAAGGTCATATGGACTAGCTCAGGCACTGTACATATGTGAGAATGAGGCCTAGTGATTGGGAACTTCCATCTAAGAGCTGGGGTGTGGCCAGGACATCTGTCCAAAGCCGTTTTCAGCCCAGACACTTCTTATTCTGGTGACCTTTCTTCCACAGTCACGCCCAGGGCAAATGGAAAAACTGAACCTTAAAAATCTTTTCCAAGTCCTCTCCAAAATCACCTAGAGCCTGGGGATGAGAACAGAGGTATCCTGGATCCCCAAAGCCCTTTCTTTTCTTCCCACCCCCTGTCCTCACTCCTGACTTACTCAAGCAGGGACTTGCGAATGATGAAAACTTTCCGTTTCCTTAGGGATGGCTCCTGGGTCCTGCATTGAGACAGTTGTCCTGGGTTGGGACCCAAAGAAAGAAGGCAGTGGGCAGAGGGCAGGACCTTGCAGAAGATCAATACTTGGGAGCCAAAGGCTATAGTACAGGAAGGTCAAGGCTTGGGTCAGAGGGCAGGACCAGGCAGAAGGTCAGGGCCAGGACATAGCAAGGCCCAGAGGTGGAGGTCAGTGCTAGGATGGCGGAGGCAGTAAGAGGAGAAAAGGGAAGGTTGAAGTGAGAGTCACGTGAATGCTGACAAAAGGCAAGTGAAATAATGTTTATGGTTTGTAATCCTTACGATGGAGGAGCCCGCTCCAGCCATTCCTCAGCCCCCGGCAACTCAGATTCTTACTTGCTCAAGGAATCTGGAGGGATAGTAGGCAGAGGTCTGCCTTGTAGTAGATAAGATTGTATTGCCTCTGACATGGCCTGATCCAGCAGCTCCAGCAGCTGACCCTGAAACTGCTCCAGCAGTTGCATCTTCACAGCCTGCAGGACAAAGCAGGGCTCACCGTCCCGTCATCCGGTCAGCCATACTCTCCTTCACCCAACATTTTAGTAAGTTCTTTGTGCCAGGCGCACTGCTAAATGCTAGATAGAAAACACGGTTCCTGCTCAGAGGTTCCTGCTCAGAGGTTCCTCAGGAAATTTTCCCCCTCTGGCTTCCCATGGCAGCAGTGAAGATTGAGGAAAAACAACAGGAGTGACACGTGCAGTCTCTGAGTCTGAATCCCAACCACCTTGTCATCTCTGACTTGACTCTTTTCCCTGACCCCAGCCTTCCCTCTCCTGACCTCTAGCCCCACTAACAGAAGACTCTTCACTGGTATGACTTTTGGCTCCTGCCCTGATGACCTGTGTTTCAAGCCCCCTCATCTTAACCTTTAGCTCTAACCTGATCTGAGGGGTTTGAACCCCCAAACAAATTGTCTTTATCACCAAGCCAGTCCTCACCTCCACCTCCCTTCACTACAGGACCTGCCCATCTTGATCTCTGACCTCTGAGGTCCCTTACCTCCATATGTCGGGTCCATTGCACCAAGTCTGAGCCTCCATGTGCCTCAACATTTCCTAAGAGGAGGGGCCAAAGGGCACACCCAAGGGGAAGGAGTTAGGGTTCTGCTGCCTCGTGCAAACCCAGAGGCATCCTCAGAGCAGGAAATGCTTTCTGTATGCTCAGCAGACTCCCGGCCCCCAACCAGTTGATATCTAGTATCATGGGTAGGACAGTCAGAAGAGGAAGTTATTTTGGCAGGGTGTGAGGGGGCCATCAGCAAGCAGGGAGCCTGACGACATTACTGGAAACAGAGTACCCAGGGAACAGAAAGCCGCTCCATTCACCCTCTGAGTTTAGAGAATCAGAAAGACAAGGCAAGGCCAGAGGTCTGAATGTTCCTTTACTTTTCCCTCTCCCAGCTGGATGGTTAGGGGCAGAGGCCAGGGTCTGCCTTCTTCGGCCTCCCAGGACAGCAGGAAGGATTGCAGGTGGACAGCAGGCCTTTCTCAACAGGGTATCCCCACGTCCAACCCCACCCAAGCTTTCTACCCTCCCAGAGAGTGGCTCACCTCCTCTGGACGGTCTGCTCTCCTGCTCTCCCCTGGGCCCTGCTCTCCTCCGCAGTCGGGCTGCCCTCGGCTCCATGATGTGAGTCTCGACTGACCAGGCAGCAGGTGGCTTCTGCTGTGTTCCCTCCTTTCTTTCCCAGCCTTCCAGCCAGGAGAGGTCCCATCTCTCTCAGCTCAGCTGACAGCTCCAAAGACTAAAGTCCTCTCAGGAGGAGGTGGCCTCCAGGAGTATGATAGGTTATTTGATCCGGAGGGCAGTGCTTCTCAGCTACAGGTTCTGCTGGCTGTCTGGGAATGAACTGGATGCAACCCTCCAACAGCCCAACCACACAGACGCCCAGCTCTGAGGGAGCCTGCTTTCTCTCCCACTGGAGTGGTGGCTATGCACGTTGTGGGAAATCTCTTTCCTAGCAGGCTGAATGAAGGTCGAGGTGGAGTCAGAAACATCTTCAGGTATCAGTGCACTCAGCTCCCTTAGACCACGAGATAAGGTGTGCAAAAGAACCTTGTCGACTCAGAAAACACTATATTGCATGTGATTAGTATTCCGATGGGTTTGACACCTGTGACAACTGTGGTGCTGTGGCTCCTCCAGGAAGTGCTGGGTGCTAAGGCCTCTGACTGTCAACACT
>NW_006430043.1:1496233-1509650 GCF_000325575.1 Pteropus alecto
CCTAAGGAATTCCAGGCATTGTCACATAGGGAAGAACCAGATTTAAATCCTCCCTCTAACTCTTGGCTGTGTAATTTCAGGCAAGTGACCCAAATACTTAAAGCCACAGTTTCCTCCTCTAAAAAACAGGGACAAAAGTCCCTATCTCACAAGATTACTGTAAACACAAAATGAGGTAGTCCAGATAAAAGCACATGGTCCAGGGCCCAGCCCATGGGAGGAGCTCAATAAATAATAATTTCTTTCCCTTTTTAGTAGGAAGTAACAGAAGGGTAAGTGCTTTGAGAGTTCCTGATTGTTGGGTTCCTGCTGGCTATTAACTGTTAATTCTTTCTCTCCCTTGTGTCCAAAGACCAATATTAGAAACAAGATCACAACCTTAGATCAAGGCCATGGGCTCAATGTCTCCCCACCTCTACCTCCCATCCCCCATTCCCTGCTGTTTAGTTGAGTGAGGCTTCAGGGCTTGAAAACTCTGCCAATGGCTGCCTTCTTTGTTCCAAGCGCAGCAAGAAGGACCGAAAGTAGTCCACAGGAAAAGAGATCTGCTATGGGGGGTAGAGGGGTAGAGAAAAGGGCCAGAGGCTCCAGAAGCATAAGAGGTGGACACAGAGACACAGACTTGAGAACCCCAACACAGCTTTATTAACACTCCAAGCCAACACCAACAATCTTTCCAAGTGTGAGGTCCCAGGGGTGAAGGGTCAATGGGGCAGGGCCTGAAGGTGGGGTTTGGCGCTCAGGGCCCCTGAGTTACTCATTACTCAATAAATGATGCAAGATGATAGCCCCATGCTCTTGCCAGTGGCCCTGTGGGTCCCCACCTGGCCTTAGCCGTTGCTCCCGGTGGAGCAAGGGGAGCTTCCATTGCTGTCTGAGGACGCTGGCAGAGGCTGGCCCATCCGATCCACACACCAGCAGGGACCTCGGCGCTGCCCTTGGGAGGAGCGGCACTGGGGAGAGAGGCATATGGACCAGAGGTGAGGCCAAGGCTCCAGCGGGAGAGATGGGAGGGGTTCCATGATGGGAGGGGATGACGTGTGGACTCCTATGTCAGAGTATGCAGAAACATCTGAGAGTTTTCAGGACTGTAAGGCCCGCCGGGTTCCCTTCCCTTGCTTCTCCTCTTCTCCACCCACAAAATTGTGCCATTCTTCTAGGCTAGAACAGCAGTTCTCAAAATGTGGCTCCCAAACCAACAGCATCAGCATCACCAGGGACAGAGTTAGAAATGCAAATTCTCCGGCTCTTTGTGCGGGCTCAGCCACCTGTGTGTTCACTGTCCTCTAGGTGACTCTGATGTGCCTCACATTTGTGCACCTCTGAGTTAGGCAGTCTAACTCCGCTACTACAGTGTGTGATTGTTTAGTCTCTGTGTAGACCCTAAAGTTGGGAGATCCTTAAAGGCAGGAACAATGTCTTATTTATAAAACTATATAAGAACCCCCCTCCCCAATTCCTGGTAGGAGCCTGTACTGATGGACCAAGAGGAGGAGAGGAGTGGCCTTACCTGCCGTTTCCGGTAGAAGCCCCGATGGTCACAATTAGGCACGTAGAGGGTGTGAGCCCCCCGGTAGACCTCAGTCTGAAGTTGCTGCAGCACTGAGTCCAGATGTTTGCGGCACGGACCCTGGGGAAAGGGAGAGCAGGCAGTTTAGAACCACTTCAGCCAAGCTCTACTGCACAGTCCGCTGGCCCTACCAGGACTGACTTGAGAGACTTCTCTGAGCCCAAGAAAGCAGTCTCAGGTGGGCATCTCCAGGGCTCCCTACCCCTCCTGCTCCCTGCCAGCCTCAAACTCACCATCTCGGTGTCTTGGATAGCTCCAGGATTGGGCCTGGAGGGAGTAGTAGAGGTCCCTGGGTTCCTCTGCTGGTCTTTGCGATTCACATCCTGTTGACGAGTAGTCCCCGTTTGGGGTTTACTCTCCTTAGGATTTTCCCCTACAGCCACAAGAGGATGGGAGAAGAAGAGGCCAGAAATCAGTCAGATGTCAAAGACCAGAGCCAAATGGAAAAGAGCCTTGCTCACCCCCTACTCGCTGAAGTGGGTGGAAGAGAGGGAATTTGGGGGGGTCAGAACCTGGCTCTTCCCTTCCCTTCTTCCAGCCTCACCTTCTTTCTCTGGCAAATGGTATTATTACCTTTACTGACAATATCCCTAGACAAGTTTTACGGTTTATAAGGAAGAAGCGCTTTGAAAAGCAAAAATCGGGAACAAATACAAATACAGTAGTTGCCCCACATCTGTGGTTTCAGTTACCTGTGGTTAACAGAGGTCTGAAAATATGTGACAGAAAATTCCAGAAAAAAACAATTCATAAGTTTTAAATTGCTGGCTGTTCTGAGTAATATGTTGAAATCTCACGCCCTCTTGCTCTGTCCCGCCCAGACAGGAATCATCCCTTTGTCCAGTGTTGCCTTTTAAGTGAAAAGGTGAAAGTTCTTGACTTAATAAAAAAGAAAACATATCTAATGCTGAGGTTGCTGAGATCTACAGTAACAAAGAATCTTCTATCTGTCAAATTGTGAAAAAGGAAAAAGAAATTCATGCCAGTTTTGCTGTCAAACCTCCAACTGCAAAAGTTACAGCCACAGTGTGTGGTAAGTGCCTAGTTAAGATGGAAAAGACATTAAATTTGTGGGCGGAAGACGCAAACAGAAAATGTGATGCGATTGAAGGCAATGTGTTGCCACAGAAAGCACTGAGCTTATATGAAGACTTCAGCAAGGAATCCCTTGAAATAAAGTGACACCTACACATTTACTGAAAGTAAGGGATGGTTACACAGATTCAAGAATAAGTTTAAACTGAAAAATATAAAAATTACTGGAGAGGCTGCATCTGCTGATGAAGAAACTGCTGCCACATTTCTGGCAGAGTCGAAGAAGTTGTTTAGGGTTTGGCTCTATCTGCAGTTTCAGGCATCCACTGGGTGGGTGGGTGTCTTGAACCTTATTCCCCCAGCGGATACACTGGGAGGCCTTGGGTTTGGAGTGAAAAGACCTGACTGTTCCACAGAAGGCCAACAGGGGGTGCACCAAGGCAGGGAGATGGGGCAGAAGAGCAACGGATGTGGAACTGGTCACAGGGACCCAAGTGGAACGTGTGTCCCTGCTGTGACCTGCTGTGACTCAGCCCACCTCTCCTGGGCCTGAGCTGTGGTTACTTTGGGGGCAGCGGGGGCCTCTCTTTTCTGGTTCCCTGTGTCTCAGCCCAGTTCAATTCCAGTGGTCCCAGAGCATGTGAGATTCTGAATGTACCATTCTGCCCTGGATGGGCAGAGGGCAGGTTGCAACAGTGCGGGGAATAAGGAGCTTCCAACCTGCAGTCTGCTCCTGGCTCTGGAGAAGATTTACACACGGTGTCTGGGGTGCCTGGGGTGATCTCAGGATGGCATAAAGTGAGGAGATAAGTCAGGGCATCAGGGCAGGAAAAGGCAGGGAGGGGAGCATGCACTGCTTGGAATTCACCCAGCTGTAAAATTAGATATTGTGACCGCTGGAAAGATCATTTCTCCCCCTCTGTGCCCAAAGCAAGCTCTGTTCAGTTCCCCAGACCTCAAACCTAGACAGTGCTCCCATCTGCCTATTACTCACAGCTGGAGCCACTTCCTCTGTAGGAGTCTGATCCTCTTCCCTCCACACTCCTTAGCCCTTGCCCCTCATTCCCTCCATTTGGCACCCTACCATGACCATGCTCCCACTGTCTCCTCTGGCCCACCTGGACCACTCCTTTTAGGAAGAACCCTTAGCAGCCTGGACACTTGCATTTGAGACTGAAAGAAACTGCAGGTTAATTCCCTATTCCTTCACATGGAAGAAACCAGGGAGATGGGGCCGAAGAGCAACCGATGCAGCTCAGATACCCCTGGAGGGGGAGCTGTTTGCATTTCCTGCCCTCCCCATCTCCCTGCTGCCCCCCGTTTTTGGGGTTCTGACTCACTTCTGTCCCACCCACTCAATGACTCAGCCTTCTATTCTCCTCCCTAGGGTGGGGTGGGTAGAGGGTTCTGAACAGCTTTAAATCATCACTCTGATGTTGCAGATTCTTTCTTTTCCCACCTCTCACCCCATTCCCCAGGGGCCCCCAGCGCCTGCCCTCTGACCCTAGTCTAGTCTGAAATAACTCTAGGTTTGGGGAATCTTCGGTTCTAGACCTCATGTTCAGGTGCTCTGGACACCCTGATATTAAGAGAGGAAGAGATATTTCTCAGGGTGTGCGGATTTGGGAGCTTAGGGTTTCCTTCCCTCTTTCTTCAAATGGAAGCTGAGAACATCTGAGTCCTTTTTCCAGCTTGGGGGTTTACGGCTGAAGGAGTTGGGCCTCCGTGGCATATGACGTGGCTCTAAACCCCTCCATAACCCCGTCCCTTTCCCCTCAAGACAAATGATAGAGGAAGCAAAGAATGTTGAGAACTCAGACAACTCCCTGCCTTTTCCTCAGGACCTAGCCTCACTCCAGCCTTCCAGCCGCCCCCGCACTTGCCCCTTCACCTCTCTAACGTGGCCCCCAGGGCTGCAGAGAAGTGTCTACGGCAGGACCTCGCAGGGCTACCCGCGCCCACCTCTTCAGTACCCTGCCTGGAGAGTAGCGGGTCTCACATGGGCGGGGCAGGGGCGGGGCGCGGACTCACCCGAGGGCGTGCGGGCCCGCCGGCAGCGGCCGCGGCCCAGCAGCAGCGCCCGCAGAGGCGCCTCCTCTTCCTCAGGCGGCTGGCATTGCAGTCCTGGGGCGCAGTTAGGGGTGTAGACCCCGCACGGCTGCCCCTCCCTCCTGAGGCAGCCCCCAGCTTCCGCACAACCCTCAGCCGGCAGCCCCGCATCCTCCTCCACGCACTCCCTTGGACAGCCCGCCTGCACCCCCTGCCCGCAGCCTGGGCACCGTGCCAAGGCGCCTCCTGGGCGGGCAGCGAGCAACAGAGTTAGCAGCAGTGGTGGCAGAAGCCTGTGAGGGGTCATGGTCAGCATTTTTGCCCCGTCCACTCCTCCCAGAGCAGTCGTAGCGCAGCTGCTGCCCGCCACTGCCTTAAGTAGCCTCCGGTCAGAGGCCAGGCCCTTTAAGAGCCAGGTGAAGGAGGGTGGGAGGAAAAAGGCAGAGGCATTCCCTAAACTGGGTGGGACTGGAGAGGCCCGCCCCACCTGGGTCCTCCCCACTCTTCTCTACTCCCTCCCTTCCCGGTTTCTGTTTACTTTCCAAATTACTCTGATTTTTCTTGCTTTGTTCCCGGGAATCTCGCCCGGAATTTGGGAGCTGGACAGCTGGCTGGAGGAACTGGAGGGTGGAAAGCGGTGGAAGGAGGAGAGGACAGAAGTTGGGATGAAGAGAAAACCTGAAATCCAGTTCGTGTGTAGCTGCAGGGGCATGCAGGGGCTCCCGTGGGGAGTGAGAAGATGGCAGTCTACAAGTGGACAGAGAAGAGATTGTGCGTGGAAGTCGTGAGAGGGCTGGGGGTGAATGAAAAGAGGAAAAAGTCCGAGATGATGGATAATGGAGTCTTGGGAGTACCGACTGCTCCTGGGAGAAAGTAGGTCAAGGGCAAAGAGAGGAAGAGTAATACTGAGGGAGGAGCAAGAGAAAGTGTCCCCGAAAACGAGTGTCAGGGGGGCCAGACTGGGTAAATCGATAGAAAGGGTTGGGAGACAAGGTGCGGAGGCACACCTTGAATGAACTGTTGGAAACCTTAGCATTATGGCGGAGTCAGGAGAGTCTGGAAGGATTGCAGAGGGGTCAGTGTACATGGGTGAGAACCTGGGAGGCAGGGACAGGGAAGGGGGAGATTGGCCAGTTGAAATTATAGGGGTGGAACAAAGTCAGAGGAACCCATACTCTTGGTGCTTAGGAACAGTGGTCAGAGAGCAAGACACACCCCCTAACTTCCAACCTCAGTCTTTCATTCAGGTCAGCCTACCCTCCATTCCTCTCCTTTCCCAGAACCTGTCCACCATCCCACCCCCACCCAGTATCATCCAGTGAATTATCTGTATTCATCACGTTGTGCTATGCCCAGGGGTTGTCCGAAGGTGGCTGAGGGCCCTCATTACACAAGTCTGTCTCTTCACACCAGCATTACTCTTCCCCAGGGAGTGTCCCACCCATCCCCAACACTTCCAGCCCAGCTTTCCTTCCTAGAGGGAAGAAGGACCGTTGCCTTCAGCAACCCACAACGCCAGGCTCTGGGTTATGCAATAGCCATCTCATTCTTTCCTAAAACAAGGGTTCTGGGCAGTGAATCAGTTTAAATTCTGGGCCCCCAAGCAAGAATGTCAGCAAGAACTTCCTGAACTTTTAGGTAAATATGAAATAAAAGAATGGCACTCCCAGCACCCACTCCCCCAACCGCTACTCTGGGACCTTAAGACCTGCATTTGGGGAGTAGGGTCTTTCAGCAGCAGCCCCGAGATTGGACAAGTGGGGAGGAGGGGGTTTGGGAGTGTGGGAGTGTGGGAGCGGGCAGCTCTCCTCCACCCTGTGAGGCTCTGTGATCTTCTGACACAAGCTCTAACCCCAGGGTGGAGAGCTCTGTCCTTTCCTCAAACTCTTATCACTATTTATTTTGTCCTGCACATGGTTCTGGCTAGAGCTTTTCTCCTGGGCTTCAGCAATCCACTCCTGAATAAGACAGGGCCTGTGGGAAGTTGGGATGGGGATCAGTTGGCTGTGCTCCCTGCAGGATCTCAGTGTGATTTTAAAAATATGTTTGTGCTCTTCCTTGGTAATTTATATTGCAGAAAAGCCTGGTCCTCTGCTAGCCTCTCACACCTACCACTCTCTTCTTAATATTCTCTCTTCAAACTCTCCCTTCCCTCATCCTACACTGCCACCACCGCCCTACAGATTTAATGCTTGCACCTCCCTAGCTTGGTCTCTCCCGGAAGTCTAAGCTTGGTTACACGATCCAGTACAGCTCACCACCCCAGTACTGCACTTTCCTTTTCCCCATTCCCCCAACATGGATGTCCAGAGCTTTGCATGATTGGTGCTGGGGTCTAACCAGGCTCTTTCTTGCAGACTGAGACTCATGAATTCTGCTTCTTCTCCCGTAGGGATACCCTCCACCTCAGCATCCAGAGCAGGGATCTGAAGCACAGTGGGCACTCAGGATGTAGTGTGGGCCAAGGTGCAAACCCATGGGAATTTGTCTGGCTTCTGTGTGAGAGGAGTTTGCTGAAAGCTTCTGCCAGAGCTGTGAAAAAGCTAAATAGCTTGGGCTATAACTTAGGCTTTTCCATAAATAAACTCTGCTGGGATTCCTCCTCCTCTTGCACATTACACTCTATCCTCCTCATTGCTATATTCTGCATCTCTCACGCCCAGCCCCTCCCTCCAAATCCATGGCACTGTCAGGTGCTGACTTCCTTTTGAGAACAAGGCTGTAAAGGAGGGGGCTTGCCAGTACCCTTTTGAGCTTCAGTCTGAGGAAAGACAAGTTGTGACATAGTCCATAGATTAAAAAAAACCCAGAGAGGAGGACAGTGATCACATCATGACATGGCCTAAGTCTGTAAGCCTGATGGGAACTGTTATGATGACCTCAGCTGGTCTCCAGCCTTCGTTTCTGCCATGAATTCCACACACAGCTTCCCAGTTGTCCTGCTGAGGCACAGTCCTGCTTGTATGACTCTCTTCCCCAAAGGCCTTTTGTGGTACTCCGTGTCTACCCCCCTACGCCTCATAGAACCCATCTGGCATTCATGGCCCTGTGGACAATGGCCCTGGAAGTGCACCATCTTCAGCTAGCTGGTTGCATCACCTTCCCCAGAACCCCTGGCAGTTTCCCATCTCTGGGCCTGAACTGAGATAAGGGGAAATGAAGGTGTAGTATAATTGGTGCTCCGAGGTAATTACTTCCCCTGGACTCTAAGCTTTTAGCTCACAAGGACTAAACCCTCCCTACACTCCCTTTACCGCAAACCAAATTCTGTCACCTCTTCCCTACCTGCTCAGCCAGCTGTCTGCCTTCTTCTGAATTCACCTCCATTATTGTGTTACTATCTTACATTTTTGTTCATTTTTTTTATATCTTATTTTTCCAGTTACATTGTGAGTGCTTTGAGATTGGGACCTCATACTTTCTTCATCTCTGGGCCCCCAGCTTCCAGCCCATACAAGGATTTGGAATTGATACAAGTAAAGGTTAGTGTTTTTGGTGGGAGCAAAGGCAGTCTTGGGGGAGGGCATTGAGAGGTGAAGGGAGCTCCTTGCAACTTTCCTAAGGCTCCTTCAGTATTAAATACTTCTGAGTGAGCCCAGCCCTCCCCAAGGGTGGTCTTGGCCCTCCCACCTCTCAGCTCCTCCTCTCTCTTTTCTCTTTTCCTCCTTGCTCTCAGAGTAAAGGTCCAAGAGTTAAGAGGCCCAGAGTGTGTTCAGGGTTCAATAGAAGAAGGAAACTGGGCCTCAGGATAAATCAAAGAAGGCTTCCTGGAGAACAGGTCTTTACCATAGAGCTTGGGAGAAGAGATGGGTATGGGTATGGAAGTGGAGGGCAGCTCAGATAGGAAAGCACATCTTTAACAGATACGAAGATAAAGGAGCAAGGAGGGCAGAATAGTGTATGTGTGTATACGTGTGCATGATATGTATTTTGTCTAGATTCCCAGGATCCCAATGATATCAGAGAAAGAAGAGCTGGGAAAGGAGCAAAGCAGTGTTCTAGACAGGGCCGGACTCAGCCAGATGGCTGTGAGCTAGGAATCACGGGTAGACAAGAAGCAGTGACTGGGGATCTGAAATTTGCTCTTTTTTTTTTTTTTTTTTGTAATTAAATGAATACAAGTATATTCAGTAGAGTCATAGAGCATCTATTTATGTGGATGTAACATAAGTAGGGAAAAATTGTGCTCTCAGGGAGCTAAGAGTTTATATCTGTCCATCCCCCTGACACTTATAAAACACTTAAAAAATCAACCAGCATACTAGAATGTAGACTGTAACAAATGAATCTAACTGTATTATACATTTACTGCATAAACACACTGCAGGGGGTAAGAAAAAAAGGTGCTGACCTAAGTAACTTTGGAAAAACAATGGTTGACTAGAAACTATAAGTCTAAAGATAAAAAAAGAACAGCATATTCTACATAAACACTGTACTCTAGTTGATAATTTCTCTCATGGGCTAATGGGTTACAAATTTGTGAAACTGCTTTACATATATACTGAGGTTGATCAAGTAAGTAATGGACATTGGGAGAGAATTTACAGATAAGCAAGGGGGAAGGCTAGTATGAACCCTGTGGTACTTGGTTAGAATCTGAGACATCAGTATGAACTCATGTTTTACACACACACACACACACACACACACACACACACACAGAGCTAGATACAGAAACAAATATAGATATGTGTATATACATGGTTAGCATAACACGTGTATTACCTTCACTGAGAGGGCCCAGAAGCAATGACACCCCAACAGTGGTGAATATTCCTAGAACTTCGATCTTGGTTTCAAAATACTATTCTCCAATAAAAGGAAACAAAATTCCTTACAGAAACAGCTGATTCTAGGTCTAGGGCAGGGAAATTTAAGATAAGCTGGAGCATCTTATAGAACCAGAAAGTAAGGAAGCACTCAAAAAAAACAAAAGGGTGGGAGGATATGAAAGAGACATAAGAACTAATCTGAAAGAGCTCCCACTAGTCAAAGCTGAAAACAATTTGAGCAACAAAATAAATAACATTATATTGGATTAAATAAGGTACGAAATAAATATATATGAATGCATACGGATTGTATTAGTTTGCTAGGGCTGCTGTAACAAAGTACCATAAATTGGGTGGTTTAAAACAACAGAAATTTATTGTTTCACAGTTTTGGAGGCTAGAAGTCCAAAATCAAGGTGCTAGCAGGTCCACGCTCCTCCTGAGACTCTGAGTAGAACATTTTCTTGCCTTTCTCTAGCTTCTGGTGGTCACTATCAATTTTTGGCCATGTCCTGAGGTGAGGATATAGAAATAAGTAAGACATGTCTCCTGCTTCCAACAAGATCACAGTCTAGTAGAGCAGGGGACCCCAATCCCCAGGCCATGGGCCGGAACTGGTTTGTGGCCTGTTAAGAACTGGGCTGCACAGCAGGAGGTGAGCAGCAGGCAAGCAAGCGAAGCTTCATCCATATTTGCAGCCACTCCCCAGCGCCAGCATCGCTGCCTCAGCTCCATCTCAGATCATCAGGCATTAGATTCTCATAGGAGCACTGGTCCCTGGTGCCAAAAAGGTTGGGGACCGTAAGAGGGTGGTCACATGAACTATTGATAATAATAATAATAATAAAAACTTACATTATCTAATATATGGTCACATGAACTATTGATAATAATAATAATAAAAACTTACATTATCTAATATTTTCTATATGCCAAGAACTGTGCTAAGCCCTTTACATTTAATCTCCACTATAAATTTATAAGGTGGGTGATTTTATTATTCCCAATATTCTTTCTATAGGAGAGTGCTAAGGTTTAAAAAAAAGAAAGAACTACTGGAGCAGGGATTTGAATCTAGATCTCACCTGAGCCCTCTATGACTTGCCTCATTGTCGCCAGCCTCCTAATAATTTGGGGGCATGTTTGTTGGAGGTCTTTGCTTAGAAACATCTGCTGGGCAAATCCATTTCCAAAAGGCCTCTTCATGGGCTATGGATTACACTCTCAAGGGCTTTTAATATGATCACTTAGTCTGGGAAAAGGGCCATTTCACAGAACATCTGTGGTTAAATTCTGAACTCTTAATATGTTGCCATGGCTGAAATAGCTATTAGAATAGTAAGCAACAGAAGGAAGAATATGAGAAATAATCATAAGACATTTCCGAGGCTCCTAATGGAAATTTCCACCTATCATTATTTCTAACTCAAACTATCTGAAACCATACTTATCATCTCCCCCCACAAAACATTCCTCGGCTTTTATTTCTTTATTTTTTTGCCACTGGTCTCATCACTCTCTCAATTTCCCAGTCATCCTCCACTCTTTTCTTTTTCATGAAATTACTCATTCCTGTTGGTTACTCCCTCCTAATGGTTCCCCCATCTGGTCTTAAAATATTTCATTTCCATGGCTTCTGATGGTTTGGGTTCTCATTGTCTTTCACCTGAACCATGATGATAGTTTCCTATGGACTGCCCAGTTTTCAGATATGATCGACTCTGTACCCAGTCTATTCTTTCTGAAATGAAAGTAGAGCATGTAATTTCCTCTGTTCAGAAATCTTCAATGGCTCCCTATTAACTCTAGCAGCAAGTCCATATCCTTGGTTTTAAATCCACTGGTTCTATAACTCTATTATTACCCGACAAGAACTACCTACCCCTTGACGAAATATGCTGTTTGAATTCAAACATCCGAACTTTTGCTCATAATTACACTCTTAAACTTCTCCTTCTTCTCTAACCACATATTCTCTAATTTTTATTATCAAGCTCTGAATGTAATTGAATAAGTTTGTTTACCCTAATCTCAAGGAGCTCACAGTCTCTGGAGAAAACAGACAAGCAAATCAACAATGACACTATATAAGAATAAGAAGGATCAAGAGCCAAGTGAACACAGAGGAAGTAGAACTTAAGTTTGCCTGGAAGAATCAGAGAAGGCTTCACAGAAGAGGTGGTACTTTGGTTAATTCTTAGAGAAGCAGAAGTTTGTGAGGGAGAGGACTTGAGAGAAAGGCCTCTAGGCAGAGGGAGCAGCATTTGCCTTTAACAACCACGTGGCTGTTTATCATGTGCCTCTTCTTAATACCTCTTATAGTTTGTCTTGTACTTCTAGCAGCTTTTCATATACTATGTCTTGTCTACTTTTAACTGGCTTATGAACACCTTTAAAATAGGGGCCATATCCTCTATTTTCCATCTATAAAATGGAAGTTGCAATACTTACTTTACAGAATTGTTATGAGTGTTAGGGATAATTCATGTGATGTACATGGTAGGCACTCAATTATTTATTTTTCTGTAATGAATGAATAAAGTGTCTAACTTATTTCTTGGCCCACACTAAGGTACTCAGTATTTGTTGATGAATGATCTTACCCTGCTTCAAAACTGTTGTGTCTACAGCTGGAAATATGTGCTTTAGAAGGAAGGCCTCATTGGACTGGAAGAGATGCAGGGAAAGGCAATGTTTCAGCAAGGTGGGCTACCAGCCTGTGAGCACTAACCAAACAGATGAAGGCTCTCCAATCTGAAGAGGAGACAGAGATATTCAGATTTGACCCAAGTTCACTGATTGCTTATTTATTTTTTGCATAATTCTCACAATGTTCCATTATTATATCAAGATAAGAAGAGATATCAGAGAGGTTAAATGCCTTACCAAAAGCCACACAGCTAGGTGGTGAGATACACTGAATTTCAAGTTCAATGCTCTTTTCACTTCAACACAAAAACTTCCATGATGTAGAAAAACATTAAGACTTTGGATAAATTAAATACAGACGTTTTTTCCCCTCTAAATTCTCTAAATATTCAAACCACATGTGATTTCTAGAGCCAGAGAGAGGTTGTTTTAAGGCAAATAAAAGGAAGGATAGTCTTATGTTTGGGGCGGTGTGGGAATAAACAGAAGAAATGTATTATTATGAAAAACAGCACAGACTGAAAAAGAAAGAAGTTAGAAAAAATTTAATAAAATCATAGATAAAAGATGCCTGAAAAGTCATGAAAAGATTAGACTTCCTCTTCTCCCTCTTCTTGAACTGTAAGACTACCCCAAGCTTCTTTCCAAAGACAACCTGGGGCTGTTTGCGGTTTCGGCAGGCCAGCTATGCCCTCCCATAGCCTGTCTTTGGCAAATCTGTTGAAGAAAGTATTCTGGGCTGTAATAAAACACTGGTTATAATAAATATTTATTTTTCCCTCCCTAAAATTTTGTCCTGAGAGTCTAGAATTTAATATTAGACAATCAGAGTAAGTTTAGAGAAATAGCAACTAAATTTCATACATCAAAATCAAATATATGCAAAATCAATATACAGAAATTGATTGCACTGTATTTTTTAAATTAAGTTTATTAGGGTAACATTGGTTAATACAATTATATAATTTCAAGTGTACATTATAATTTGACATCTATATATTCTATTGTGTGATTACCACTCAAAGTCCAGTTTCCTTCAGCTACCATATATTTGATCCCTTTTACCCACTTTACCCTCCCCCAACCCCCCTATATTTGACCTCCTTTACCCCGTCTACCACTCCTCTCCTCCCCAGCCCCCTATCCTCCGGTAACCATTAGTCCATTGCTCATGTCCCTGAGTCTCTGTCCTGTTCATTTGTTGCTTTTAGGTTTATATTCCACATATAAGTGATATGTGATTTTCAACTTTTTCTGTCTGGCTTATTTCACTTAGCATGATTATCTCGAGGTCTATCCAGGTTGTCACAAATGGCAGTATTTCATCTCTTCTTATGGC
>NW_006430043.1:1509825-1526997 GCF_000325575.1 Pteropus alecto
ATTTGCAGTCCCACCAGCAGTGTATGAGGGTTCCTTTTTCTCTGCATCCTCTCCAACATTTGTTATTACTTGTCCTGTTGATTATAGCTATTCTAACAGGTGTGAGATGGTATCTCATTGTGGTTTTGATTTGCATTTCCCTAATAGCTATCGATGTTGAGCATCTTTTCATATGTTTGTAAGTGATTGTATTTATATATATTAGCAATGAAAACTGGGAATCGAAATAAAGTAACATTTACAATTGTATCAAAATACGGAATAGTTCAGGGATAAACCTGACAAAGGATCTGCACACTGAAAACTACAGAACATTGCTGAGATAAATTAAAGTAGAAAAATAAATTGAGAGATATACCATGTTTGTGGATTGGAAGACTTTCATGTTGTTAAAATGTCAGTTCTCCCAAAATTAATCAATAAAATAGATTCAGTGTAATCCCAATTAAAATTAAGATTGAGTTTTTTTTTTTTTTTTTTTTTTTTTGGTAAATTGGCAAGCTGATTTTTCAGGTGGAAAAGGATCAGCTCTAGAATAGCTCAAACCAACTTTAAAATAGAACAAAATTAGAGGGCTTATACTACCTGATTTTAAGACTTATTATAAAGCTACAGTAATCAAAACATAAAGACAAATCAGTGCCACAGAATAGAGTCTAAGAATATAGCCACACATTGAGTTTTTTCTTTTCTTTAAAAAAAAAAGTATTTTTTTTTAACTTCCTCAAGTAATTTTCACTGAGGTGTAAAGGCCATTCAGTAGAGAAAGGATAGTATTTTTAATAAATGCTGCTGGAACGATTGAATATCTATATACTAAAAAATGAACTTTGATCCATATTTCACACCATATACAAGAATTAACTCAAAATGAATCATTTATCTCAATAAAATTGTTAAAGCATAACCTCAATCTAATAATGAGCAAACCAGATAGAATGAAACTGAGGGAAATTGTACAAAATAACTAGCATATACTCTTCAGGAAAGGCCGAACTGCTGTCCCAGACAGAAGAGACTAACAAGACATGACAAGTAGATGTAATGTGGAATCCTGGTTTGGATCCTATACAAGAAAAAGGGCATTGGTGGGATAATTGGTGATGTTTGAATAAGGTCTAGAAATTATTTAACAGTATTGTACCAGTGTTAATATCCTGGTTTCAATGATTGTATTATGGTTATGTAAGATGTTAACATTAGGGGAAATTGGGTGAAAGGTATATGGAATCCTATGTACTATTTTTGCAGATATAAAATTGTTTCAAAATAAAAATAATTTAATGGATTATGACTTAAATGCAAAACCTAAAATCATAAAACTTCCAGAAGAAAACATAGGGTAACATCTTTGTGACCTTGGGTTAGGCAAAGATTTCTTAAATAGAACACCAAAAGCATGATTCTTAAAATAAAAACTTGATAAATTGGACATTTTCATGATTAAGAACTTCTGCTCTTTGAAAGACACTGTTAATAGAATGAGAAGACAAGCCACAGACTAGAAGAAAATATTTGTAAACCATATATCTGATAAAGAATTTGAATCCAGAATATATAAAGAACTTTCAGAATGACTCAATTTTTTAAAATGGGCAAGTGATTTGAACAGACACGTCACCAAAGAAGATATATGAATGGCAAATAAGCATGTGAAAAGATGCTTAATATCATTAGTCATTACAGAAATGCAAATTGAAACCACAATGGAATATCACTACATACCCATTAGACGGGCTATTTTCATAGCTCAGGAAGAGGAAGTGGAAGAGAAGAAATAAAGGAAACAGAAGGAGCTGGAGACGAGTTGGGGAGAGTAACTTTTCAGAACTATGTAATCCAGGGTCTTATTTCCAGTATGCCAAGCGGTCACATGATGATGGTTTCCATTTCCTTCAACATTTGTAGAGTACCTATTTATGATTATAGAATAAATCACGGGGTCTGAAGGAACTCACAGTCAGGCAATGACAGATTTACATACGGAAGTAACTTTAATCATAAAAGTATGATTGTAATAAGTCCTATAAATGAGATGTAAAAGACATAATATGAAGACACAGAGGGGGAAAACCTTCCTATCTGGAAAAGAAATTCGATGATGGGAGGAAATTGGGGAAGTCCTCCTCAGAATGGCGATTAACAACCTTCAGTAGGGGTTCAATAAATATTAGTGTCCTTCTTTCCTTCACATTATGACTCCAGTCTAACTTTCATTAAGTCACACCAAACCTCTCTGTTCCTGAACTGCATGACATTTCTTGCCACTGCGCTTTTTGCATCTGAAGTTCTCTCCTCCTAGAATGGAATTCCCTTTCCAGAATGTGCGAAAGGTGACATGAAATGGAGTTCGGGAGAATATAAAGCACATGGTAATAGTATAGATCGGGAGAATATAAAGCATACTGTTACATTAAGCGTACAAACTATGGAGGCTAGCCTCAAGCTCTTCATCTGCAAAAAGGAGATAATAACAAGATTCATTTCATAAGGTTGTTGAATAAATTAAAAGGACATTCCCACAAAGCTTTTAGCATCAGATCTGGCACAGAACGAGCGCTCAAGGAACGCAGTATTTGTAGGTGCGCAGTGTTCTTCTCCGATTGCCTCGCTCATGGCAGGAGCCATCCCTTGACCGCCCTGTCAATGCCAAAGCCGCCCAGCATGTCTCCCGCGCACCACGACGCCGCCTCCCATCCTCCAGACACTCGGGTTTACCAGACCCCGCCCAACGCTAGGTACCGGTTCACCGGGGCGCGCCCCGACCCTGCCTCGCCCTATTATTGGCTCTTGCAGATGCCTCTCATCCTAGGCCATTTCGGATTGGTTGGGATGGTGGTGAGGGGCGTGCGACGGAGAGCGTAGGCAGGGCGGGGACCCGGATGTGTGTGGTGGCGGCGGCCGAAGAGCTAGAGAGCGAGCTGAGAGGCCTATGGATGAGGAGGACGCGGCGGCCCCGGTAGGCGGAGATCGGGGGCGGTGTCCCAGAGGTCTCAGGTCGCCCTAGAGTCTGAGGCGAGAGGCGGGGGTCCTGGCCTGGGGCTCCGGGTTCATGGGCGGGGCCTTGCGCTCAGGTCTCTGGGGCTTACTCCCTCAGGACCCACGGCCGGGTGTGGGGCCTGGGGAAACTGGGCGTAGTCACACTGACAGCCTGGCCGCATTGCCCCGGGGTCTCGTCTGAGTGACCAGGCCGTGCCCAGGATGGAGGCGGGGCCTGCTGCGGCCGCCCCTGTCCGGTGTCATGGCTGTGGAGTTCTGGGCAATCACATGCCCCTAGGTCTGGGGCGCCAATATCTGCCTCTGGTCTATCCCTGGCCGAGTGCCGGGAAGGCAGTCCTACCGCTGTCCTGCAGGTGCCTACCTTTCTAGTCACCTGGTTGGTGGCTTGTATCTACTGCTAAAGGGTTTAGTACGCGCATTGGGCTTGAATTCAGCCCAGCCAAGGCTTACTAAGCACCTACTGTGTGCAGGGCACTGTCAGGCCTTGATGGGACCCCTGTATCAGGGTTTGGGGGTGGAAAGAGAAAAGTACCGCACCTTTTTCTCACTTCTGGCTCCCAGGAAAAATTCTTTCATTCATTCATATGTTAGCACCAGTTGGTGCTTTAAATACCAGGATGGAATCATCCTACTCTAAGTCTTCACTGCTACTATTTTAGTGGATGCCATCTCACATCTGGACTGGTGTGACAACCTCTTAATTGTTCGCCATTCTCGCTCTTATGATCAGTTCTCTAACCAACAGCCTAAATGATCTTTAAGACCAGACAGACCTTAACATCATGTCATTTCCTTGCTTAAAACCCTCAATAGGTTTCCCATCATACTTGGAATAAAATACAAACTCCTAAATATGGTCTATAGCAGTGGCCCTCAACCTTTTTGGCACCAGGGACCTGTGCTCCTTTGAGAATCTAATGCCTGATGAGCGGTGATGCTAGTGCTGAGGAGCGGCTGCCAATACAGATGAAGCTTCGTTTGCTTATCTGCCGCTCACCTCCTGCTGTGCTGCCCTGTTCCTAACAGGCCATGGACTGGTACCAGTCCACGGCCCTGGGAGTTGAGGACCCCTGGTCTTCGATCTGGCTCCTGCCTTCTCATCCTCTTGTACATTCTCTAAAAAACTACACACCTGCCATACTGGCTTTTCTATTTCTCTACCATGCCAGCTCTCTTCTACCCCAAGACCTGTGTCCTGGCTGTCCCCTGTGCCTGGATTGCTCTTTCTTGGGCTTGTCACGTGCCTTGCTCCTTCTTAACTCAAATGTCACCTTCTCAGGAAGGCTTTCCTTAGATGGAGTTCACCCCGTATACTTTATCACCTCACTCTGCTTTTTTCCCCACTATCTAACATTCTCATGCGTTTTTATTTTCTGTCACACCTCAGACTAGAATGGAAGCCTCTTAGAATGGAAGTCCCATCCATCTTCTTCACAGTGTATCCCTAGCACCTGGAACAGTACACATAGTAGGAGCTCAGTAAATGTTGAATGAAAGGACGAAGATGGGGATTGTTGTGGTCAATCTTGGCAACTAGCTTTAAGTCCAGTGCCTTCTCCACATTCTAGGTCAAACAGGCTAAGGTGCTTTGCTTAGGGCCCTGCTCCCTTTTTAAGCCCCTTTTGCCCACCTGCAGGTTTGTTCTCATGAACAAGATGGATGACCTCAACCTGCACTACCGGTTTCTGAATTGGCGCCGGCGGATCCGGGAGATTCGGGAGGTCCGGGCTTTCCGGTATCAGGAGAGGTTCAAACACATTCTTGTAGATGGAGACACTTTGAGGTGAGTTTAGGCTAGTGTTTTTACATTTTCCTTTCTGTGCTAGATCTTAGAGATGAAAAGGGGTTTTTTTCAGAGGCAGAGGACAGTCTACACTGCACTGGGAGGAGAATGTTGACCTTGAGGTTTTCCTTAGTGGAGTGGTGTGTGCTGCTTCCCCCTGCATTCTCTTCTGCCTGTGTCTCTGGGTCACTGTCCTGGTCTGCATTGGAAGCAGTTATGTGAGAGACAGGAGGCTGCTGAGGCCTCAAGAGTTGCCCAAGTACCTTTTTGAGAGGACTCCAGAAGGTCTGTGGAGTGTCTGGGTCTCCTGCCTACGTCTCAGGGGTTGCCTTAGGTGAAGAGTGGCCATTTCAGAGGCAGTGGATTTTCTGTTTGGGGAAAGGCATTTATATAGAGCATCCTGCCCACCACCTTCTACAACCCTTTAGTTTGTGTGTGCGTTTATTTTCTCTCTTTTCTGGCTCGAACCCCTTCTTTGACTCCTTCTGAGCCTAACTCTCTCACAAAGTTGTCACTAAAGAGAGAAAGAAGTAGTGCTATTTAGCCTAGAGACAGGAAAACAGGCATGGGGACTGAATAACTGTCTTCCAGTCTACAAAGGACGTTGGTAGAGAGGATAAAGACCAGCCTCTCTCCAGTTCCGCTGAGGACAGAGCCAAAGGAAAAGGGCTGAAGCTGCAGCATCAAGGATTGAGATTAGACAGGAGTGTGAGACCCATAATAGGCAATTAAGAGAATCTCTGCTTTTTTTCCCCCTGGAAATGAAGAAGCCAGGCTTGCATTGGTCTGGTGTGGGTTGGCCCCTGACTGGAGGCAGCAGGAGGGGTGGGTGACCTCGAGTATCTTGTTATGGTGTCTGTGCAGATGTCCTGAAGTGTGGTCTAATAGATTCTCCTCTGTGCTGGCCTTGGCAGGGTGGTGGTTGGGGATGTTGAGGCCCTCCCCGCAACTCTTGGGCTAGGCTGCTAATGGAACTCCCCACTCATTCCTCCCTCAGTTACCATGGAAACTCCGGTGAAGTTGGCTGCTATGTGGCTTCTCGGCCCCTGACCAAGGACAGCAATTACTTTGAGGTGGGCAGAGCAGGGGGTGAGATCATTAAGCTCCAAGGAGTTTTTTAACTAGATTCATGATCTGGGCCTTTTAATTTTCCATCAGGGCTGTCCTGTTGGCTGGAAAAAGAGCGCAGGATGGCGCGGTGCCTGATCTGAGAGATAGGTGCCCTGGAGTCCTGTCACCCTGTCCCTTCTATTCTTCTGCCCCTCATCTAAGTGGACTTTGACCCACATCCCGGATTTTAACCTATGTCTTTTCCTATTCCCTAATCCAGGCATCTACTTCATCTCATATCTTGTTCCATCGATTGGAAATTATTTTCTAAGTAATCATGGTAAAATAGGCCCCCACTCTCCCAGTTTCCCTCTGAGTGCCCTGTCTTTCTCTGATTCCCATGTGTGTTGTCTCTTTGAGCCTCAGCCTTCTTTGATATCTAACTCCCCTCCCCTGTACCCCCAGCAGTTCTCATTTCCCATCCCTGCTAACTGTGCCCTGATCTTCTCCCTCCAGGTGTCTATTGTGGACAGTGGGGTCCGTGGCACCATTGCCGTGGGGCTGGTCCCTCAGTACTACAGCTTGGATCACCAGCCTGGCTGGTTGCCTGACTCTGTAGCCTACCATGCTGATGATGGCAAGTGAGTTGCCTCCTGTGAAACCTGACCTTCTTCCTCTGGATTCAGGAATCTTAGATATAAAGGACTGCCTCATAGTGGCTTTTGTCATTCCTTCACCTATCTTGGGATATTTTTGTAGACTTTTCTGATTAGGACAGAAAGGTGGCTTGATGGCTACACTTAGAAGTTTGCAGACTTAGAGGGAAGGGTGGGACTCACACCAGGACATAGGTAGATTCCATCACAGAGCGACTGGGAGCAGTGAGATGTGGCCTTAGCTATTGACACTGGGGAGAAGTCGGGAGGCCTGGCTTGGGTCATGTGTCTGTGCTGCTCTGTCCACAGGCTGTACAATGGCCGAGCCAAGGGCCGCCAGTTTGGGTCAAAGTGCAACTCCGGGGACCGGATTGGCTGTGGCATTGAGCCTGTGTCCTTTGATGTGCAAACTGCTCAGATCTTCTTCACTAAAAATGGGAAGCGGGTAAGTGGAAAATCCCAAGTAGGATTTAAACAGCTTGAAGCTGTTTAAGAATTTGTGGGAGTGATAAGAGTCTGCTGGATGAGGCTTGCCCAGGGACCCACGGGCTTAGTTCCTATCTCCTTCAGTCCAGCGTCAAGTTCTTCTGAAGTCTCTTGTGTGTAGGAGAATGCACTTCCCCTACCCAGGGGAAGCTGGGACATTATCCATATGACAAATACAGAGGGGCAGTTAGTACAGTGGAGGATGAGCAAAAGTTCTGGGTGACAGAATTGGATGATTTGGGGGAGGATTTTGGGCAGGAAGAAAAGAGATTGTGGCCTGGCTGTATAAGCTGGAGGTCTTCTCTGATTTTCCACTAGAATATTTTCGAGGATGTGTCCTTTTGTGTTTTCTTTTCCTTGTTTCACTTCTCCTTCCATGTTTAGGGAGAGATGAGATAAAAACCCATGGAGAGAGCCACACGGCTTCTTTCTTTTCCTACCCAGTACCATTTCCTACCCTGGGAAAACTGCTTCCTCAGGCCTTGGCCGAGAGGTCCTACTCCCTCAGTGTCTAGGCCTCAGCACTTTCCTGCTCCACTGCACACTCCCTCATACCAAAAGTATTTGGCAGCAAGTTGAGAGACCTGTGTTTGCCTTCTAGCTCTCTGGATACCTTACTTGGCCAGGAGTATTTAACAAACAGCTTTTAGAATTTTTCTGTACCTCTGTTTTTCTGTCTGTCAGTGTGTGTGATTATTATTTATTGCATCATCATGTCAAAAGAACCCTGTGAGAATTAAATGAGCTATGGAAAAGTGAGTTAGAAGTCAGCTCCTTCCTTCCCTCCACTGCAGGTGGGCTCCACCATCATGCCCATGTCCCCAGATGGGCTGTTCCCAGCAGTGGGCATGCACTCCCTGGGTGAAGAGGTACGGCTGCATCTCAATGCTGAGCTGGGCCGTGAGGATGACAGTGTCATGATGGTGGACAGTTATGAGGATGAATGGGGCCGGCTGCATGATGTCAGAGTCTGTGGAACTGTAAGTAAGGGGCAGTGGGGCAGTAGTGGGTTGGGTAGGGAGGGCTGGGCAGAACACCTGTGGGCCACATAAGCTTGGCTGAATTGCTTAGAATTGGAGGTGAGGACAATGTCGTTTTTAGGGTTTAGGGAAATGGGAATTTTGGCAGGGTAGCCCGTGGCCTTGAAATGGTTCTTTGAGTCCTCATCTGTTTTCTCCTTTGTGCTGATTCTCTTTCTTCCCTTGCCCTTCATTTGAGAGCTTTACTATTAGAACAGATAATAGTTCTCCTTTGCCTTTTTTGCTTCCTTCAGCACCTGGTGTCCTCTGCTGCCCCGCACACCTGTCTTTGAGAGGCTGGAGCAGATTGGGAGGCAGGATGCCCAGATGCCCCTTTAGGCTTGATTTCAGCTTAGCTGGCCCAGGTTTTCCATTCACCATGCTGTGGGGCAGGTGTGGTCACAAGTGCCACTCATGTGGGGGAAGGTTCTTTGAGATCTTTGTTAAGTAAGCATCAATGTTAATCTCTTCTGTATTACCCCTACATTTTATAGAGGATGAGAATAGAGGCACATAAAGATTCAGTGAGAATCCTTGACCCTCCCAAATTGGCTGTTTTGTATATCTTATTGTCATACCTTCCTTAATCTTTCCCTGGACCGTAAACTTTCTTGGCAACCCTATGGACCTCGAGAGAGGAAAATTTTTCATATCTCCCCTCTGCACCTCATGCTCAGTTGGGAGTGAAGGGATGCTGAATCAGGGGTCTGGCCCTGACCTCTAGTGGGCTGCCCAGGCCTCCCACTTTGAATTGTCCCTCTGCTGCCCTCTTGTACAGGGCTCAGCCTTTTCTCCACCCTCTGGCCGTCTCACCCCAATCCAGGCTGTTTTCAGCTTAGTCTTTCATAGCAAAACAGAAGCAGTGGGGGGTGGGAGTGGATTATGAGGGAGCGCCCCCCATTCCCCTTCTGGAGTTCAAGGTGAGTCAAACTCAAGGAAAACAGCAGACAGTGTGCCCTCCTGCTCCTAACTCTCTGCACCCCCTCCTGACACAAGGGTCTATGAACTGCAGTGGCTAAGAGCCAGGATGCTTTAGATGCCCACTCCTTGACCCTTATCTCTTCTCTTTCTTTTCACTTTCCACCATCATTTTGACAACATCTGCAGAGTTGAACTTGGGACTAAGCCAGGGCTATGTTCCAGCTCTCATCCCTGACCTCTCCTCAAGAGTGTTTTCCTGGCATCCTTTCCGTGCCTGGACCTGTCCCCACTCTGCTCCCAGCCCCTCCCAGGCAATCTTTTCTAATTGATGCAGAATCCTGTATACATTTATAAATAGCCTTCCTTCCTCTCTGCCCTCTCCCCCACCCCATGCCCTCAGGCCATGCATTGAAGAATTTTTTTTCTTTCTTAGACATAAGCCGTTGACTTTGCTCATCTCTCAGACCCTCACCATAGCTTGCAACAGCTGGCAAGGTGGGCACAATACTCCCTGAACACTCTTCTCTGGGGCAGACTTGGACATGTGCTTCCTGAGGGACATATGCCTTCTATTCTTGCCAACTATCCCATCTTTCAAATGAGGGTGTCTCACCCAGTTTCTTCCATCCCTGTGGTCTCCTATCCCCATTTGTTTCTTGACCTCCCTCTTGTGACCATGCACTGTATTTCTGACCCAGCCATCAGGGTTGTGTTAGCCTGGAGGAGCCTGGGAGAGGTCATTTGGGCCATGCCTGTGCCTCCTAGTTCTATGTCTAGCACAGCTGATTCTCCTCTTTGCCCTTCTAGTTTTTTCCATTCCCCTGTGTGGGGAACCTTTACCTGAGACCTCAGACCTCTGCTGTTGTTGAAGCCTTTTTCTCCTGCCCTGGGTGATGTTCCCAGGAGAGCACTCTTTAGAACCATAAAGGTTTGGGAGAGGCTTTGGTGCCATCCAGTGCAGGGTTTCTCAGTTCAAAGGCTGTGGCCATTTTAGGTGAGACAGTTCCTTGATGGGCAGGATGTTTAGCATCCTTTCTCCCAGACATAGGATGCTAGTACCCTCTCCCCTAATCAGTGTGACAACCACACATTCCCAACTATCCTCTTGTTGTACTGTTGATGAAAAAACAACCCCAGAGAAAAGTGAAGAGACTTGCTGAAATGTCAAAAAGTGAATTAGTAGCAGAACTAAACCCAGATATTCATTCTTTGACCCCTACCTACTGCCTTTCTATTGTCTAATTTGTGCTGTTACCTTCTACCTAAGCCTGTTCTCCTGTAGCCAGTCATCTCCCCTCTTCCTGCCCCCTTCTCCTAAGATGAATCCAGAGTTCCTGGGCTTCAGTTCCCACTTTCCTGGGATTCTCCTGTCTAGTTTCTTCAGCCAAGGCCCTTCTAGGTGAGTTTATTTGGCTGCCTGGGAATTCTTTTACTCCTAGTCCTCTCTCTCAGTTTTGGAGTCTCAATTATCCTATCTTCTCTCCTCCCCACTGGTTCTTCCCATAAAGAAGAGCAAATTCAATTCTTGACCCTTTTTTTTCCCTCCAACATTTTATTATAAAAAATTCCAAATATACAGAAGAGTTGAAAAAAATAGTACAGTGAACATCCATATACCCACTACCGAGATTCAACAGTTGTTAATTTTTAGTCATGTTTGTTTAATCTAAGTATCTATATATCAACATACCTGGTTCCTTCTTGAGTGGGATTCCTCCCTTGCTTCCTGTGGCCTCAGTTTCCCCTCCTAAAGAGTTCTCCCTCCCAAGTGCTCTAAGGGAGTTGAAGAATTCCTGTTGCTCAGGAATGGGAGTGTTGCCCCTCACCTCATCCCTGCCCCCAGGCCTTGCAAAGTGAGGTAATGAGAGGAGGGTGGGGGGTAGTCAGTAAAGCTGGGGGATTAGACTCATTCTGTCTTTGTTTCATGTTCATAGCTCCTCTGACAACTCCTTAGTGACAGGGTAACAGCTTTAGTACACAAAGCGGGGTGAATGAGGCCTCACCCTCCCAGGGGTCCTCCATGGACCCAACCCAGGAGGAGACCATGTTGGGGCCTGAGCTGGCTGGTGAGGTGCATGTTCTTGGTTCCTGTTTCAGCTGTTTTAGGCCCTCGGGGCACTGAGCCCTTCCTTGCTCTTGTCAAGAAGGATTAGGGTCTTTGTTGGCTCGAGGAGAAGGGCGGATACCAACAGGAGAGCAGAAGCTGAGAAGGTGCTACTGGTAGAAGGAGAGGGTGCGGTGCAGTAGGATCCTTGCACTCTGGTCTGCAGCCTCTACTCTGTGGCATCGAGTCCACCTGTTTGGCCTCAAGGCTCTGCTAAGGAGTTGACACTCACTTCATTTAGTCGTCTCACCTATTTTTAGACATGCAGGTAGTAGTATCCTGATTTTACTGGTGAAGAAATAGGCTTAAAGAAATGAAAGTCACTAGCTCAAGGTTAGTGGCTAGTAAGTAATCGGAGTTAGGATTTGAACTCAGGTCTGTTTGATTCTCTTTCAGACTTGGCATCTGAGGCACCAGCATCAAGCTTCTAGCAATTCACTCTCTTCTCCTGTAGTTTCCTAACAGCCCTAGTCTAAGGAGGGGAGTAGACTCAAACAAGGATCTGTCAGGGAGGCCAGACTTTCCCCCACCTCACCCCTCTGAGAAAGCTCTGAAGGGATTGAGAGGACTTTGCTCATGAGCAGGAGAGCAGATCCAAGAGGATCAGATGAATTGGGATAGCTTCTACCCTGAGGGGTGGGTGGTTCCTCTCTTGAAGAGGGCAAGATATACAAGGATCTAGTCTTCCAGGCCAGCGGTAGTCATAACTGCTCCATGGAGTGGAGAGTGGGTTTTAGAGTCCCATGTTAGTGTGTCATTTTCCTGGCCTTTTAGTTTAAGGAAGCATCCCCACCCTATTTATAGACAAAACTGCAACTCTGCCTTCCTCCGGGCTGAGGTAGAAGGAATGGTTGGGCGGGTTTTTCCCAAGGATCAGGGTCTGGATCTGCTCTCTTGGCTCTGGAAGTGGAAAACACTGTGTTTCCTATGCCGAGGCCAGTTGGATGGAGTGTAAGGGCAGCTGTGAAATCCCCCACCCAGTTCTGCAATGCTGGGTGGGCTGGGGGCTGCTCAGTCTGGATGGAGTGAAAGCTCATTAATGTGCATCAAGCCGCACCCCTCCTGGCTTGTGGGGAGAGATGCAGAGGATGAACCCAGGCTGAGCAGAGAACACGCAGAGAACTATAAACACAATTCAAATAGTGTGGCCCTTAATAAGGACACAGAAATTCAGGTGATGCAGCAGATCCCTCTCTGATGAAACACAGCAGTGTGATATACTGGAGAAGACTGGGCTAGGAGTGTAAATAGAAAAGAGCCAATGTAACCTGAGATGTGTAAGGCTCTGGCTGTATGGATGAGAGAAGAGCCAGCCTGGGCATGGATTTAGGTGGTCTCCCTTAAGTCTCTGGCTTTTCCCCTGAACCATCCCCCAACCCCACCTCCAGTTCTCTTGGGTGAGGTGGGGAGGATGGAATTGAGGTGGCAGGCCTTAGGGGATCCAGAGCTGAGAAGGGGACCTTCTGTCTCCTCTCTGAAGAGGGTAGTGAGGAAGCAGGACTTGCCTTTGCTAAAAGCACAGAGACTTCCATGCTGGTTGGTGCAGGCAAGCATAATTCCTTTCCTGTTCAGGCAGGAGCTCTTTGCTGGATGAGAGGCCAGCACCCTAAGGCTTGCCTGGGAGAAGTGGAGAAGGTCCTCAGGGAATGTATTTTCTTCAGGGCTAGAAGAGTGAGAAGGTAGAAGAAAATCTTGAGGGGCACTTTGGCTAAGTAAAAAAGGATTATGGAATCCCAGGTGATGCTGAGGGTGAGGGAAAGAAAGGATGGGGTTGAGTCATAGGCCAACTATAACCATGACAACTGATAAATAAATCCTCCCAGATTGGGGGTTGCTGCCTCATCATGCCCAGGCAGGACCATCGTTGGACTGAAGAGCTCCAAGAGCCCATCAGTCATCTCCCCTTTCTTCCCCCTTCACACCTCTGCTCCAACTTGAAAGAGTCATGAGGGGCCAGGAACAGGAAAGCTTGCCTTCCTAGTTTTGTTCTGCCTGCTCCCCTCCCTCACATTAAATGAAGGAGTAGAGCTGACCCTTCTGGGTTTCCTGGCTCCCCTCAGCACCTCTCTGATCCAGCTATGAACATCTCTGTTCAAAGCCAAGTAAAACAAAGATCCTGAGAAATTATGTAGGTCCCATTCCAGACCGAATTGGCTTCTGAGTTTATCTCCCCTCCCTAAAACATCTGGAGTTGGTACCTAATCTATCCCTATTAGGCCTCCTGTGAAAGTCGACAGGTTTCCTCTCAGCCTAATCTTCACTTTTCCTTTTCTCTGTGTTCGGGGGACCCTGGAAGGACCTTTCCCAGCAGAGTTAGGTCCAGGGAAGTGATGACGTAGCCTAGAGACCCCGAATGTGGTTCCTGGCATTCTGCCATCTGGATTGCTGTGCTGCTCTCCCCATTCCCTAAAAGCAAGGAGAAGGGCTTTGGCTCAGTAGGCAGGTGGGTACAGCATTCAGTAAAGAGCTCAGCCCTCTTGCTTATGCTACCAGCTTCGCTATCCCCACCCCATCTCTGTTCTCCCTGTGCTTGCCTAGAACATTGAGGCCACACTGTATCTCTAGGATCCTTTCCCTTTTATCCAGGGTTTTTTGTCAGACCCAGGAAACTGGTCCTCAGACTGCCTTGGGACCAGGTTTCCAGGGCGGGTGTCAGCCTGTTCCCTATCTCCCTGCACTTCCCCCACAGCTGCTGGAGTACTTGGGCAAGGGCAAAAGCATCGTTGATGTGGGGCTGGCCCAGGCCCGGCACCCACTGAGCACCCGTAGCCACTACTTCGAGGTGGAGATCGTGGACCCGGGAGAGAAATGCTACATCGCCTTGGGGCTGGCCCGGAAGGTGGGCACTATTTTTGCCTGTAGAGCTGCTCAACTCAGGGGCTGTTGGGATGGGGCTGGGAGTTCTCGAGGAAATCAGGGGCCAGGTTGTTGAGGGAGGGTCTTAACTTGAGACAGAACAGGGTTTTGTGTGTGTGCTGTGTAAGGGTACAGACCCCAAGTGACCTAGCACCTGAATATCGTGACTGCACCACACACACTGAGACCTGGATGTGCGGTGGGGGCAGCCAGCTGGGAAAGCCAAAAACCTTTCTCATCTTCCTTGCTTTCTCTTCAATCTCAAGTGTCCGAAATGGGTGAGGCTGCAGGGGTGGTGAGCAGCCTTCTGGTTGTAGCCTATTCCAGAAGATTGAAGGTTCAGACACTGCTCTCTCTTGTTTTCTTTTGTGTGTGGCACCATAGATTTTTTTTTTTTCTTGTTGCAGGATTATCCCAAGAACAGGCACCCTGGCTGGAGTAGAGGGTCTGTAGCCTATCATGCAGGTGAGCAGGGGCTGTCCTGGGGAAGCTGGGGTTTTGGGAGATATAGAGGTATAGGGATATTTATTTTCCTGACCCCTCACAAGTGGCCTGTCTCCAGTATCTGGCTGGAGAGACTCCCCTGCTGCCATCTGCTTGCCTTCCCAAGCTGCTAGTGCTTTCTCCTCATCTGTGTTTTTCCTCCCAGCTCTAAAAGCCAGGGGAGCAGAGCAGGGGCGGGGGATCAGGGCCCAAACTGGACATTCCAGGCCTCTGAGTTGGCTCCCTCTGCGCCCTTCCTGCAGATTCTGCATTTTCTTTTTTTGGTCTGCTTGATTTCCTTTGGGGCTTTCTTTAGAAAGGCCAATCTGTGAGCTCCTGGTCCCACTTCTCTTCCCCTCCCCAGGCCGTTTCCTCTCTCTGACCAGCTCCCTGAGTTTCCCCCTTAGCCCCTAGAGTGGACAGACATTAAGACTTTTTTTTTTTTTTTTATCTAGTGCATCTCTACATCTTTGTTTCACCTTCCTTCCTCCCTTCCTCAGGGCCAGGGAGGGAGGAAAGGATAGGTAAGGTAGCATTAACTTTAAGCAGGGGTCGCTCTGAGAGGGTAGAGTGTCAGCCTCTCCTTCACTGTGTGTCTTCTCCCCTCCAACAGATGATGGGAAGATCTTCCATGGCAGTGGAGTGGGGGACCCCTTTGGGCCACGCTGTTACAAAGGGGACATTATGGGCTGTGGAATCATGTTCCCCCGGGACTACATTCTGGACAGTGAGGGTGAGTGGGATGAGGGTGGCCAACCAGGCTGGTTGGGCAGAGGGAGGGGGCAGTACCACAGGTGCTTAGGTTTCCTGGCCTCCTAGGTGACAGTGATGACAGTTGTGACACAGTAATACTGTCCCCGACTGCTCGAGCTGTGCGGAACGTCCGGAATGTCATGTACCTGCACCAGGAAGGCGAAGAGGAAGAGGAGGAAGAGGAAGAGGAAGAAGATGGGGAAGAGATAGAGCAGGAGCATGAGGGCAAGAAGGTGGTGGTGAGTGTGGAGGGGTTAGGGTTGGACTAGGGTTCTTGGGCCTAGGCAAGGCTGGCGTTAGTAGAAATAGAAAATGGAGCCAGAAGAGGGAAATGGGCTGGCACTGCTGTAGGCGTGTTCCTGTTCTGAGGTAACAGGAGCGCTGCTGGGTTGGGGAGACTGGTTGAAAGACTGGTTTCCAGCCTCAGGACGCCCTCTTGTGGTCACTCCTTGCATTACCCCAAATCTCTCCACAAAAAGTGCTGAGAGTTGAGAGTGAGTGGGGTTCAGGCCTGTGCAGCTCCAGCATCCTCAGAGAAGAGGCCAGAGCTGCCTGCTCCACTCTTCTTCCCACTTTTACCCACCAGGTTTTCTTTACTCGGAATGGCAAGATCATTGGGAAGAAGGATGCTGTTGTACCCTCTGGAGGCTTCTTCCCCACAATTGGAATGCTGAGCTGTGGGGAGAAAGTCAAAGTGGACCTGCACCCCTTGAGTGGCTAGGGACTTCTCCCCTATATCTTCCCGTCTCCCTCTTCTCCCCCTTTACAGGACCAGGTACCCAGTTCCTAACTTCTCTGAAGATTTGTTTACCTGGCAGGCCCCAGGGGTATATAGTCACTCCATCTCAACCAAATCAGGCCCCTGCCAAGCTCTTTTGTGCCCATGTTTCTGACCTGGTGCCGCCCCTGTCATCTGTCTCTGGGCCTGAGTTCCTGGTTGGACAGGAATAGGCCCACAGAATGGTGGTATTATATTGGTGGGTCCCACTTGCTTTGGTAAGTGGGCTCCACATACCCCTTTTCCCACTGGCCCATGTGAGTGGAGAGGAGTGAGCACCCTGTCTCAGCTGCTATTTGGGCCTGAGGCTTTACAGAGGATGGAATAGAGACAGCCCCTGTCCTGTTTGCCACAGTATTTCTCTTTGCATTTTCTTTTTTGTTCTCTCTTCTCGTTGTGTGAACCAGTTGCTGCTGTCATTCTCCCTGGCTGGGCTAGGGGGTTCTCTTGGGCTTTCTCTCCTTCCACTGACTACTGTCCCAAGAAGACTGCTCTAGGGTTTCTGTTCTTTGTCCTGAGAGCTGGCTTTCTCTCTCACCACCTGTCCAGGCACCATAGTCCCATGGAGAATCTGTGTCTCTGGCTCCCCTAGTTAGACACACGTAAGTGGGTGCCCATTATGTGTTTAATGGCTTGAGAGAGGAGCTGTCAGGTGCTGGGTCGTGGGGACTGGCGTCTTAGTTTCTATCTCTGCCTTTCCATTCTCGGTCTACCCATGGCACGCTTGTCTCTTGTTCTCTGGGATGCAAGCTGAGACTCCAGAGCATGTCTCTCCTGCCTTGGAGAGGGCAAGACCCCAGAGTCCTCGCCAAGTGTCCCAGAGGGCAACTTGGCCCCTCACTCCCCTTTCTGCCCTACCCCATCTCCCAGCTTGCTGCCTGTGCCAGTTGCCTGTTTTGCTTCAGTGTTTGATTCTAGCACTTAACATGTGTCTTCCCTGACCAAGCCTTCCTGTTTCCTACCCCCTTGACCCCTGACCGCCTCCGCATACAGTGTCTTCTCCTGGGAGGAAGAGGGAGCAGGAGCTGATGGCCTTGGTTTGCACAGAGCGGGTAGGGCTTTGGGGAAAGGGGGAGCTGTTGTGCTGCTGGGGCCTCACCTTGGGCCCTCCCTTCAGGCCCTGCACTATGATGTATGAAATGTATGTACAGACAGATGTTTATACAGCCAATAAAGATGGAGTTTCTGTATTTATCAGCATGGCAGGGGCACAGGAGTCCTTTATCAGTATGTAGGGCTAGGGACATGGCTGGAAGTGGGGTCATCTTGCTCACTTGGGCATG
>NW_006430043.1:1527295-1542966 GCF_000325575.1 Pteropus alecto
GTCTCAGCTGCTATTTGGGCCTGAGGCTTTACAGCGGATGGAATAGAGACAGCCCCTGTCCTGTTTGCCACAGTATTTCTCTTTGCATTTTCTTTTTTGTTCTCTCTTCTCGTTGTGTGAACCAGTTGCTGCTGTCATTCTCCCTGGCTGGGCTAGGGGGTTCTCTTGGGCTTTCTCTCCTTCCACTGACTACTGTCCCAAGAAGACTGCTCTAGGGTTTCTGTTCTTTGTCCTGAGAGCTGGCTTTCTCTCTCACCACCTGTCCAGGCACCATAGTCCCATGGAGAATCTGTGTCTCTGGCTCCCCTAGTTAGACACACGTAAGTGGGTGCCCATTATGTGTTTAATGGCTTGAGAGAGGAGCTGTCAGGTGCTGGGTCGTGGGGACTGGCGTCTTAGTTTCTATCTCTGCCTTTCCATTCTCGGTCTACCCATGGCACACTTGTCTCTTGTTCTCTGGGATGCAAGCTGAGACTCCAGAGCATGTCTCTCCTGCCTTGGAGAGGGCAAGACCCCAGAGTCCTCGCCAAGTGTCCCAGAGGGCAACTTGGCCCCTCACTCCCCTTTCTGCCCTACCCCATCTCCCAGCTTGCTGCCTGTGCCAGTTGCCTGTTTTGCTTCAGTGTTTGATTCTAGCACTTAACATGTGTCTTCCCTGACCAAGCCTTCCTGTTTCCTACCCCCTTGACCCCTGACCGCCTCCGCATACAGTGTCTTCTCCTGGGAGGAAGAGGGAGCAGGAGCTGATGGCCTTGGTTTGCACAGAGCGGGTAGGGTTTTGGGGAAAGGGGGAGCTGTTGTGCTGCTGGGGCCTCACCTTGGGCCCTCCCTTCAGGCCCTGCACTATGATGTATGAAATGTATGTACAGACAGATGTTTATACAGCCAATAAAGATGGAGTTTCTGTATTTATCAGCATGGCAGGGGCACAGGAGTCCTTTATCAGTATGTAGGGCTAGGGACATGGCTGGAAGTGGGGTCATCTTGCTCACTGGGACATGTGGACCCATGTGAGCTCAAAGATGGGGACTGCATATGTCCCATGGACCTGGTGTCGGGCCTGGAATGCCCCCAGAAAGCACAGGTATGCCCCTGGGAAGCAGGCTTTGCCCTTCCTGTGAACATGCACAACTCCAGCTCCAACTAAACATTATAGAAATTCTTTATTATTAGACAAAAATAGACTCTTTTTTTCCCCCTTTTTCATGTGATCTCACTCTGATCTCTCTGTTCAGAGGGGAAGGCAGAGGAGGGAGTGTGTTGCTTCCCACACCTCTCTGCCCTCTCCTTGCCTTCTGGGACCTGCAGCTGGGTGGAGCTGGCTCCTCTCCAGGGCTGATGTTCTTGTGCAGGTAGGGCTGTCCTGATCCCCTCCAGAGCTCAATAGCTGATGCCTCCTCACCCTTCACATGCCCATCTCTGCCATCTCACGTGCAAGGTCATCTCACTGCCCATCCACTTAGCTTAGCAGGCTGGGGGCGGGGAAGGAGAGCAGTGTCCCAGGCTCATGCCCACTCCCCATTCCTAAAGGAGGGGGCCAGCTCCCGGGTCTCCTGGGTCTAGGCCAGGGGAAGTGAGGGCTGTGGGGTGCTGGGAAGGGTGCAGTGTTGATGTGGGCTCCGAGCTTGTGGCCTTCCTTCATTTTCTCTGTCCCAGTAGAACTTTGGTGATGAAGGTGACAATGGCACCTGCAGGCTGATCTGGGTCAAGCTCTGCAAAGAGGTGACACACATTCTCCCAGGGACTTCCCGGTTTCTTGGCTACGAAACCAAAGATCCTAGAGGCACAAAAGCAGGGTAGGGAGGGGGCTCAGCACCCCTTTCACAGGGGACTGCAGAGCCAGGGTTGGGGAGAAAGGAGGTGCCTCGATCCCGTGGAGGGAAGAGATTGTGCCCATGGAAAGGCTTACTTGGAGGTGGTCCCATCAGGGTTGGTCCATCTGCAGAAGGAAAAGAACTGTGAAGGAATGTACCCCAGGAAGTAGCTACTGAATGAGGAGCTACAGCAGGAGACTGGTCTATGGGGCCTGATGGGCCACGGTGGGGCTATAGGAGGAAAGGGCTGGGAGGGAGGGTCACCTCCGGTCCTGAGGATCAGTGCTGGAGAAGGTGATGCTGTTCACTGGATAATGGCGGCGAAAGAAGAGCCTGTGAAGGAAAGATCAGGGTAACGCCCAGAAATTGGAGCCCCTGGGGCCTAAGCTTGGGGTTTCCCAAGGGCTCAGAACACATACTCACTTCCTTTGGTTGTCTGTCAATGTAATGCCCTGGGCTGAGACCTTGAAGTGGACAATGGCTGGTGTTGGGCGGGGGCTGCAGCTCAAAGCTGCAGAGCTGGCCCGGGCCACTGCCTGGGGGCCAGTCAGTGACTCAGTCTCCACTGAGGTCAGGTAGAGCACACTGCAGGCTACGGGGGCAAGAAGTGTGTTGGGGGGATCCTTTGCCAGACCCCAGATCTGTCTCCCCCTAGTGCTCCCACACCACCAGCTCTTGCACTTTCTCCTGCTAACACTGCTCAAAATGCATTAGAATTACATAGGTAACCTGTGAAAAAGGCAGATTCTATGAATCCCCCAGATCTAGTCAGAAATGCTAGAAGGAGGCCTGAGGATCTGTATTCTAACAAGTCCCCTCTCCAGGATTCTCATTTTTATAATGAGAATCTGAACTGAGGACCCCCTTTTTCATACCCTACAAATATTAGGCTCCCCCTGCCTTCATGGGTTAAAAGCATCTGTCAGGGCCCACCCACCTCAAGGCCTTTCAGTGCTCTATGCCTATATCTGCAGTGCCCCGCTTGGTGCCCAGAGAGAGGGAAGGGTGGAGAGAGAAGCCCCTACCAGCGCCCTGACGCAGGAGGTCTGCCGCTGTGCTCATGTTGGGGGGCACTGGGGCTTCTGGGGCCTCATCCAGAGGATCTAAGGGAAATGAGGGCCAACAGAGCAGGTCAGTAGAGAGGAGCATTCCCTAGGAGCTGGAGAAGTCCCTCTGCCATCCCAAGGAAAAGCAGGCTGGGAACCAGGACCCTGGATTCTGTCTTTGGCTGCAGTGGAGAGGGATAGGTGAGAACAGAGATGATAAAACACCCACCTTTACTGGGAATGCGCAGGCAGCAAGGCAGAGACAGCGGGGAGATAGAGTGCTGGGAGACCAGAGCGGACAGGCTGCCTACAGTGAAAGGTGAGAAACATCCTGAGGTGCCCAGCTTTCTCGCCAACTTCCTCAGATCCCTCGGCCTCCCTAAACAAACCCAGTATAGCCTCCCCAGCCCCTGCTTCTCACCAAAGTAGGGCTCACTGGGACAGCCCTTTATCTTCACCCCTTTGGGCCCAGTCTCAATGAGAAAATGGCGGACCAGCTGTTCCAAAGGGTCCCCTGAGAGGCCAGGAAAGGAGAGAATGGCTTTATCAGATTCCAAGTTCCCCTGTTCTCCCGTTCTCTGGGAATCTTTCCAGAGCAGGAGAGTCACTTCCTGTTCCTCCCCACCAAGTGGGATGACCTACCCCCACCTTCCTTGTTTTGCCTCTGTCTCTGCCCCACTCCACTCCCCTTTTCCCTCAGGTTTGGGCATCCTGTACCTTTCCAGGGCTGGGCACTGGGTGGGGGTGTAGCCACCTTGAGTGCCAGCCCATAGGCTCCTTGGAATGAATGACTGTCTCTGATCAGGAAGGCCCCAGGGTCCTTGTCCTTCAGCAGGGCGATGGCTGGGGGAGGCAGGAGGAGCAGTTTGCACAGTGGCTGACTGAGCCTCACGTAGCCCCACTGCTCTGCTAGACAGCTCCCCGGGCCATTCGCCCTAACAGCTGTGGTGGTGTTGGGCATCTGAGTACAGAACTTTAGCATTAACAGGGCACTGACAATGGAGTCTAAACCACCTTGGGACCAGAGCCAAGAACCACCTGCTAGAGAGAGGCTCGGCCTAGAGTAAACGCCGAGACGGGGAGGAGGCAGCAAGGGCGTCAACTAGAAGGCTGGACTGGGTCCAAAGCCCAGATAGAGCCCTAGAGGGTGGGAGGGGTGGGGCAGGCTGGCTTCTCACCTTGATCACGGGACAGGTGTGGCTTGTACCAGAACTTGGACGTATCCTGGACAAACTTGACATTGCTCTGGCTCTCTTGCATGGGGGGGTCTAGGACAGGGAGGGAGTGAGTTTGGCCCCAGGGGTACCCAGTCACCACACCATGCCTCTCTCTGGGAAAAAGGGTTCTCGCAAGGTGGCTCCCCTTCCCACCCTCTCTCCCTCCCTCAAGGTCTTTATACCTGGGGGGTGGGGGACATTATCTGGGAGCTGAGGTGCAAAGGTGACATGGTGACTGGTGCTTCTGGCTGGTGGTGATGCCTGCTCTGGGCCCCAGGGGCCTGGTTGTTGTCCAGGCCCCGGCAGGTGGCGCTTCTCAGGAAGTGGGGGCTGGGTAGGGCCACTGATATCATAGGATGCAGCCAGGGGGAAGGCAGGAGTGGGTGAGCTCTGAGGTGGCTCTGGGCTGGCCACAAGCCAAGGCATCTGGGTAGGCACAGGGGTGAGCGGGGACCCATCTGGGCTGTCTGGGGGGTCACGAAGGCCCTGCCAGGGGGCATGGCGGAGGCCAGGCAGTGTGGTGGGCACAGGACCCCTTGGACTGGCACTGTCAGAGCGGCCCCCCGGGCTCCTCTCTTGAGGCCAGTCATTGGGTGAGCTGGCAGAGGAGGTTGGGGAGAAGGGGCTAGGCGCTGGAGGCTCAAGTCCACTTCTTGCTGGCAGCTCAGCAGCCTTTTCAGTGCCTCCCTGAGATACAGGTGATAAAGCCCCACCAGGACTAAGTCTCTGAGTGGGTACCAAGGTGGGGGACCTGGTGTCCTGCCGTCGGGCACTGTAAAAAGGAGGGCAGGTGGTCAGCAGGGCCTCAGAGCCCCCATTGTGAGCTGTTCCCCACCCCTAGCCTTCAGTGCCTGCTTGGGCAAGGAGGTACCTGCCTACCTTTCTTTGCCCTGAACTGGGCTGCTGGTATGCAGGGGTGTAGAGGGACCAGACAACTCTGAAGAGGCACTGCACTGGGCATCTCGGGGAGACCGAGGCAGGGTACTGTGCCCACTGGGTCCCTCCCTCCAGGACACTGGCTCAGGTGACTCTGCAGGGAAGGGGAGAAGAGAGGCTGTAAGTCAGGAACAGGCCTTCTGTATGGTGTAGCTCTTTCTCACTCTGTGCCTTCCCCACCATCCTCCAGGACCCTCCTCTGCCCTGGGCACTCCCCACCCCAGTGCCCCTTACCTGCAGATGTCAAGGGTCCTGCTGGGGCTAGGTGCCCAGGCAGCGGATACCTGTCCCCTCCCTCCTCTGCAGGGATCTCGTAGCTCAGCTTCCTGGATGGTGGGTAGGGAGGGCTGCCCGGGGAAATGGAGCCAGCCCGTGGGGAGTGGGCACTAGGGCTGGGATACCCTCTGCCCTCACCTGGAGACCCACAGCTGTGAGGCACCCGGCCATATGCTGGGCAGTAACTGGGAACTGCTCCTCCGTAGCCATATGTCACAAGAGCAGGGTAGCCTGGATGCCCATACCTGCCTTCAGGGCACATGGCGTAGGAGCAGCCCTCATGCCCTTCCTCGCCTGCCTTGGGTGGCTTCAGGCAGCTGTAGTCAGGCATTGGGACATGGTGATGCCCGCAGGCCGGCACCAGCAGGGGCAGTGGGTGCCCAGACCGTACTGGGTGTAGGAGAGACTTGCCAGCCTCGCTCACCCACCCCTCTCCAGCCTCCCTCTCCAGTCGAAGCCCATATAGGGCTGTCGTGGGTAGAGCCAGCTTCTCCTCACAGGCAGGGCAGGAGCATAGGGCAGGCAGCCCAGGGTCCTCCAGGATCATCACCTCCCGGTAGCCAGGGGAGCGGTAGCTGAAGTCCCCACTGGCCGGTTTCCCCGGCTCAGGGGGGTAGGGGTATGGCCCCTCGGACAGTGATCGGCAGAGGCGCCGCTTCTCCACAGAGGCCTCGGCATAGCCCTGGGTGGGCCCCTCATAGCCCCCATAGGCCAGCCGCCGCCTCTCCAGGGTTCCCTCTGGCCGGTAGTAGCCCCCATTGGGGACCCCAAAGGGTTCTCGGTAACCCTGGCGGCAGGAGCAGTGACGGCTGAGGGCAGGTCTGTGGCCTGAATATGTTCCAAGGTGGGCACCTCCACCCATGGCGGGCTGCTCTTCGTCATCCAGGATAGCTGTCTCGCGCCCAGCCCCCCGGCCCCCGCTGGCCACTCCACAGCCTCCCAGGAGGCGATCTAACTCCTGCCGCTCAGCAGCCGTTGGGGGTGGCCGGCCAGGGGACTCTGTGGCTGGCTCCGTGGTCAGTGTGGATGAATGGCCAGAGTCGCTGCTGACAGACAGCAGTGGGGGTGGGGGTGGCTCTGGAGGGGGTGCTGGTGGGGTCTGGCGGGGGGCTCGCTGCACCTGGGCATAAGGACTGCCATCTAGGGGGCCACAGGTATGGGTCAGGGAGCCTGAGTGGGGAGAGGATCAGGGAGGGAGAGCAGGCAGAGAAAAGAGAGAGAATTAATGAGAGGGGACAGTGCTGGAGACTCCGGCTCAGGGGGTGTCTTTTGGGAGGTAGATCTGCCTGGGGAGGAAGGACTGTGCCCCCCAAACCTTCCACCACCCCTGGGCCTGCTGCACACACCATCCACACTGTCCTCATGGTGCTGGTTGAAGTTCTCATAGGAGTCCCAGCGCACAGCGGGCTCTGTGGTGTTGTAGTCAACAGTGACCGAGGGGTCATTCCGTGGGGTATTGCCTGCGGAAGGCCCAGGTGGTGAGGAGCAGGGAGACAGCTTTCAGCCCCAACCCCAGGCCCTGCTCTTACCTTTGATCTTCTCGGGGCTGGAGGAGAAGACAAACTCCACTGAGGCTTGGAAGGGGAATCTCTCATCTGTGAGGAATGGACAATGAGAAGCCAGGTCCCCTGCCTGCCCTCACCTGGGCTCCAGCCCCGACACAACTTGTCTCTAACTCACCAGTCCAGGCCTCATCCAGCTGGTCCTTGGGAAAGGTGAGCCGTGATCCATGGATGGTGCATGTGTGGAACTGGACTCGGAACACAAGGGTCCGGTCTGTCCCCCGGCCACCCTTGTGATAGCATGTCACCTGGGAGAGGGAGACTGGGATCAGGCCCTCATGTCTACTTACGCTTTCTCGGTGCTTCCACTCTGGGGACCGTCTGGCCACAGCTCTGCCCTGCTTCCACCTCAAGATGACCCCCATCTAGGGGACTCCTTTTTCACTCTCTAATCTGGCTTGAATTTATGATTCACCGGAGATGGTGAGACAACACCAGCCCCTACCCCATACCTAAGACTCCCCTTGTTGCCAAGGCCCCCTCACCATGATGTCGCCTTTGAGGAGGAGGGCTGGCTCCAGGCTGATGCAAAGCTGCTGAGGACCAGGGCCTGCAATATGACTGTGGAAGAGAGGAGAAGGCAGAGCTGAATCAGGGGTAGCTGTGAAGAGTCAGGAGGGAGCTGGGAGATGGGAGTCTGAGCCCTGAGTGAGAGACCTTTAGCTGAACCTCAGCTTCCCCTTCTGTAAAATGGATTCCATGGTGGTTTAGTTTTCAGGTTCAGAGGCTGGAGCTGGAGGCCCAAGTATCTGAGGAAGCTGGAGAAAAAGGACTCCAGGGAGCAGGGGCCCAGGGGAGCAGGGGCCTGGGAACACAGCACTCACTAGATTCCAGATGTGTAGACAAGCTGCATGGACTGGTAGATCTTGAGGAAGGGCTGGAAGCCTGAGTTGGGGGGGTGGGAAGGGGCAAGAAGAAGGCACATGAGGGGTGCTGAGTGGAGGGGGTGGGGGATAGCTCCTCATGGAGTAGCTCCCAGGTAGACTCACCTGTGCCAGGTTCAAAGGCTGGCAGCATGGGCATGAGCACATAGTGCAGGAAGAGAGGGCTGCTGTTCATTCTGATGGAGCCAGACAGCAGACCACTGAAGTAGCTGATATATCTGGTGGGGGGTATATCAAGGAAAACATAAGCCCCTTCCTCTGGAGGTCCCCTTGTATCATTTCAACTGTGTACAACCCCCACTCACACTTGGAAGGGCTGCCCTTCTCCTCAGTACTTCCTTCTTTTTGCAGCCAGAAAGTTCTTCCTTGTATCTAACCTCAATTTTTCTTGCTGCATCAAAGGTTTTGTACTTGTTGCCCCCTTTGCCCAGAATGCTCTTCCCCCAGACCTTTGTCTTATAGAGGCAGGCCCTGACTATCTGGCAAGTCTCTCTACCAAAAGACAGCTTTATTTTCCTCATAGCACTTGTCATCATCCAAATGATCTTGTCTATTTGTCACAGGTTTCTTGCCTTTTACACTACTAGAATGTAAGCGCCATGAGAGCAGGGACCTTGTTTATCCTGAATTCTCAGCACTTGGCACAGTGCCTGGCATATCAGAAGTGCACCATGAAGGTGTGCTATGTGAATGAGAAAAACTTGGCCTTGGTAGCCATGGAGGGAGCTGCTCCACCAGCCCATCCCCACCCATGCTACTCACCGGCGCTGGGAGGGCTGCAGCTCTGTGGCCACCTTGTCCTCACAGAACTTCCGCATAGTAAGAGTGGCCAGCGCCTGGTCTGCCCTGAGAAAAGCGGAGGCAGTTCAGGGGATGAGGACCTGGCCTCCATCCTGGACTCCCATCCCTAAGCTCCAGGGGAGAGATGAGAGGGGCGACCCTCCCCCAAGTCTAGAGAAAGTCTAGAGTTGTGGTAAAGAGAACTAGAAACCCCATGTAAAGTCACTTTACTAGTTGTTGGACCTCAGGCAATTGTACCCTGAACTTTAGTTTCCTCATCTGTAAAATGGGGCAATAAGACCATGTTATGGGTTGAATTGTGTCCCCCCAAAGATATGTACCTCAGAATGTGACCTTATTTGGAAATAGGGTCGTTGCAGTTGTAATTAGTTAAGATGTCATACTGGAGTAGGGTGAGCCCTTAATCCAATATGATTGGTGTCCTTAGAAGAAGAGAAGAGACACAGACACACAGACACACAGGAAGACGGCCATGTGACGACGAAGGCAGAGATTGGAGTGATGCAGCTGCAAGCCAAGGAGCATCAAGGGTTGCTAGCCACCACCAGAAGCTAGGAAGAGGCAAGGAAGGATTCTATCCATAGTCTCAGAGGGAGTGCAGCTCTGCTGACACCTCAGTTTTAGACTTCTAGCCTCCAGAACTGAGACAATTAATTTCTGTTGTCTTAAGCCACTTAGTTTGTGGCACTTTGTTACAGCAGCCCCAGGAAACTACTACGGATCACCTGCCAGGAACTGTGGTGAGGTACAAGTGAGGAAAAGGAGGTGGCAATGTCAAGTTTATAGTAAATGGCTCTCTGAACACAGAGGTGGGCTTCAGGGGAGATGGGTTCCTCAAGGACCAGCAGGAGGAAGGGCCATTGAGGAAGGGGACACTTGGGCGGGGAAGCCTCACCCTGCAGAGATCTTGCTGTAGTGCATGTAGGCAGAGACAATGACCCCGAGCTTGCTCTTGCTCCCCTGAGGATAGAGACAGGGATGGAGGGCCTGCTGGGGCCCCAGGCTGAGGGCGCCCCAGCCCTGCAAACCCAAGGTCCCAGCCCACCTTGCAATATAGTACGACCACATGCTGTGGGTCAGCACTGAGCCAGGTCTCCATGGCTTTGCAGATGGAACACAGCTTGTCCAGCGGGGGTGCGTGCAGCTCAGGCCAGCCAAAGTCCTGGACCTGGGGAGGAGAGTGCAGGGGCGGAACTGGGGGTGGGGGCCATAAGTGAAGAGAAATGGATGAAAAAGGGACAGGGTGTAGCGGTCTGGGGCGAGGTCAACCTATTGGCTGTCCACAACATCCTCAACACTTTCCTCACTTTTACAATGGGTCCTACCTGCTGCACCATGCTTTGGGGTGTCTCAAGTATATGGCATATGGGAAAGTTCTTAATAGTGAAGAAGATGCCAAATGCTACTATTAGTAACGAGGAAGCTGGGGGCTTCTGGGTGGGAGTGATTCAGGGTAACGGCTTTAATCCCTTCCTACCTTGGGGTTTAGGCGAGTCAGATCATGTCTTTTCTCTGAAAGGTTGAAGAGCTGCAAGAAATTGGGGGGCTTTAGATGGAAGTGACCTCAAGAAGCGAGGCACGGCGATGCGTGGAGGTGGTGTCACCCACTGTGACCCTAAGTCTTTCTTCAAAATGAGGAGGTTGCTAAGGCCTTGCCCAGCAGTGGCAGCCCGATGGTCTTCGCTCCCAGGCGGTATCCCCTGCACCTCCGGGCCCCGCCTCCGAGGGTTTGACGTCAGCGGGTAGCCAGGGCCCATCTGGATCTCCCAGGTCTCTCATTAGCTGATTGCGGCAGGCCCCGCCCCTCACCAGGTACTTGTCACGGTGCTTGGATTGCAGCACGTGAGCCAGCTCACGCAGGTGGCCTCGGTGTCGCTGCTCGTCGGGCCGTGCAGGGAAGGCGGCAGCCAGTATCCGCTCAGTCACGTAGGTGAGGTCCAGGTCCCAGCGGCGCTCCATGAGCGGGTCCAGGCTGAAGCTCCTGGGAAGAGAAGCCTGCGTAAGAAACGGAGGGGGCGGGCTCCCGGAGGGGTCTGGTATAATGGAAGAGTGTCTAGACCGCGGCAGGTGAGGCCTCCCGGGTCCCGAAAATGAATGGAATCGTCTGGGAGGGGTGGAGGGCTGTCCCAGAGAACTTCTTTGGGGGTGCGTGAGAACCGCGGAAAGGGCTCATGTGGGATCACTCCCGGGGCCCTCACTTACCTGGGCAGAGTGCTGCGCTGCTTTGAGTGGTTCAGAGACTTGGTGGATCCCTGGTGGATAACATGAGATGATGCGCATCTCTTTGGGTGCCCCCCGCCCCACCACTCTAGGCTCCCCACTCCAGAGTTCCATGAACTTTTGTCCCCAGAAGAAACCTAGGTCCTTATTCCCAGAGCTACCTTCTTTCACCCCTTCTCCAGCATCACCTTACCAGGTGCTCTATGCGCCGCACGGGGGCCGTGTTTCTCCGCTAGAGGGAGATGGGGGAGGAAAAGGGAGTGGTTAGGGCAGGGGCAAGGACCAGTGTGGTTCTGGGGATAATGGAGACAGCCTGCCAGTGTCCCTTGTGAGGGTTGTATTGGGCAAGGGGAGAAGAATTCTAGTCTCAGCAGGTCCAGAGGACAAGAAGAACAGAGGGCCCAGACGTATTTTCCCTTTCCCTCAGGCTGACCAATATCCACAGCAGTCCATTCAAGGTAACCTCCCGCTCCCCGCCCCCAACCTTTGGACACCGAAGCCAGGTTCCTTGCCTCCCCCACCTCATCCCAGAGCACACTCACCAGCTCTGCAGGAGGCAAGGCCTGACAGGACGAAGTCACCTGAAAGAAGACCCGAGTGAGAGCCTAAGCTCCTGGTGAAATGGGCTCTCCTGGACTCGAGGATGGGGCCACCCCTCAGTTTCAGCAAGAAGGTGGAGGGGCTGTCAGGAGATGGGCACAGGCTCCAGCTGAGGTTCCTCTATTTAAGGGAGCCTCCCCTCTGGCCTCTCGGTCCCCCACCCCCACGCCCCCCACTTGTTGCTCTTGGCTCTTAGCCCCATGCCCACACAGACCCCCATTCATCCAGCTACAGGGCAGGAGTTATATATAGAGCCATACAGGCAGTCCATGGCCAGGGACGGACACTGGCCTCTTTCACCATTAGACCCCGCCCTTGGGTACAGAGCTCCCCAAAGCCAGCTCCAAGGTCCTGGGAACCCCTGCACTGCAGGAAGAGGACCAAAGAACCTCCTCATGATGGGGCTCGCAGGTCCCCAGTTGACAATGGGGACAAGCTGATGTCCACAGCTTGTACCTTCTGCCCAGCCTCTCCAGGGCCCAGGATGAGACCCACCCAGGCATCCTGAGGCCCCTTCCCCAGAGGGAAGGCACAGCCCATCCGGCGGCCCAGTCTCTGAAATCCTGCTCCCCTACCCACCCACCCCACCCTTCCTCCTCCTCATTCTCCTCCTCTTCCCCACCCCCACCCTCTCGCCAGCTGCAGCCTGGGCACAGCACCAAGACAAACGCTGTCGCTGTCTCGTCCACTCGCCTGGGCCAACCCTCCAGGGGGTGGAGTAGGGTGGTTCTTAAAGGGCCCAGTGCAGCACCCTCTCCCATGCCAGCAGGGGTTCTCCAATGATGAAAGGAGTGGAGGGTTGATGCCAGTGTAGCTAGAGAACCCTGATTCAGAGGAAGAACAGACCCGGTCTCCCTCCCCCACCTGATACTCACCTTTGCTTCACATTTTCTGTGTGTGGCCACCTTGCAGACTAGAGGAGGGTAGGAGGAAGAGGGGTTAGCAGGGGTCTATAGGGACAGCAGAAGAGGTGGCCCTCTCCCATCTCTCCAGGCCCTAGAACCAGACCCTGGGACTTCCAGGACTGCATTGAGATGGGGTGAGGGAACAGGGGCAGAGAATGGTAGTGGGGTACTACTTCCCAGGCCAGGATGGGAGAGAGCCAGGATAATGTTCTAGGGTAGGTGGGGGTGATGAGGAAGGGGGTGAGAAAAGCCACCAGTCACAGGTCAGGGTGGGAAGGTGTTGGAGAGTATTGGGTCTCCTGCTTTGCTTAGAGTGTCTGTCATGGAGAGCAAGGGCTGTTTGGAACAGAAGCAGCTGCCTCTCTGCTCTCATGTTGCCCAGTCAAGGGGCGGCACGCACATTATGGTTTATGTTCTGTGCATCTGCCAGCTGGAGTTGTGTGACACAGTCATGCTGGGTGAAGGCTCTCAGAGTCACAGAACAGGGTGCCTCACCTTTGCACGAGACGCCCGTCCCATCGATGGTCACCTTACACACTGCACAGACTGGCGGTTTCTTCCGGAAAACCTTCTCCCGGAAGCTATGCGGCTCAGCTTTCCTAGGCTGGGTGAAGGGACAGACACAGACAGAGGTGTCCATTCCCAGCCAGCCCGTCTCTGGGACTGGGCCAAGATCTTAGGACTATACTGGTTCCTTTCTTCCTCCATCCCAATTAAAGTCCCCAAACTCGTAGGACACACTTGGCTACAGCTGTTTCCGGCCAGTTGTGGGGCCTGTCCTCTACAGTGCATGGAATCTGGCCCCTTGTGTCACTGTCGCTGGGTCGTTTCCTCCCCAAGGGATCACTTAGACCCCTCATGTGGCCCTGGCGTGTGACACCCTTGTGGTCACTGCCACCCCAAACCCGAGAGATTTCCTCCTGGTAGGGGTGCTCTCTAACTCTCTTCTATGGGGTTCTGTTTCTCCTCCCATCTTGCCTTCCTCAGATGGGGGCCCATGTACACAGTGAGCAGCAGGGGGTCCAGAAATGAATGTAGGATGTCAGTCACGTAGCACCAGACTGACCTGGCAGGGAGTGGCCTCAGCCAGCTCTGCTCCCCTGACTCCTGCTGTCCCCATGCTCTAGGCAGCTGACATTCCCTCCCCTCCCCAGAACATGTTTACTCATTGTGCATTGAGGCGGCAGGCAGCAGTTGTGTAAGGAGGCGGGTGGTAATACTGAAAGGAGAGGCAGAGGCATGACATCGGGGAAAATATTGAGCTGCCTCGCTACTTACTTCTGGCTGTAGGGAACACCCCATTGTTTGAGGAAGGTCAAGTGGGATTTCAGCATTGAATGGGGGAAGGGAGTGGACCAGATGCTGTGTTGGGACCCTTCCCACCCAGAGGTGCAGTGAAGCAGGAGGCTGGGATGCTCGCTGTGGCCCAGGCCTCCTCCTACTGTCTCATCCCTCCCACTGTGGTTCACTCCTCCCATCCTGTCTGGGGACCATTTACCTCCTTGCCTCCTCTCTCTTCTACCCATTTTTCTCCTCCTCTGGAGTTCAAATTCCTGCCCCATGCCCCTTCTATAGTATTGTTTCATGTTGCCCTGAGCTGCCGCTTTTGGGGTAAGACTGAGAAACTGTGGAGAAAGGGAGTGATGGGGCCTCTAGGCCTCCCAGCATGGGGACCTAGGCAGTACCTCTGGTCTCTTGGCTGTCCATCCCTGAAGCAGCTGGATTAAACCAGTAGCTGAACTCTCCTGGGCTGGATCAACCTTGCCAGACCCACTAGGAAACTTGGGTACAACTAGTATGAACAGCATACACGGATGATGTCAGCGGAAAGCAAACCCCCAGTGTCTAAGGCACTCCTGAGACCTGGCCACCTCTTTTCTTTCCTTCACCAACCCCTCCCCATTTCCCCCAAACCTCTTGGCTCAGGGAAGGCGCCTGATCTCTTAGCCCTGCTCTGGGGATCCAGGATGGTATCCGGAAAGGTCCTACAATGAAGTATACCTGGAAGGTATATGGGGGGCCAGGACCGTGAGGGTTGGCCTGGGCTAGGGCAGGGAGGTTATAGAGGAGCCAAAACAGACGCCAGGTTCTGCTCTAACCCAAACTTCTGCTGCTCACACCACAGCCCTGGCAACCTCAAAGGGGCAGAATGAGGGGGATGCAGGGCAAAGGGAGAAGGCTGAGGGGGAGGGTCTGGCCTGAGTCTTGGACCCCTCCTCCACTGTCCACACCTCCACCCCGCCCCTCCTCTGCCCAGTTAGTGGGCACTCCTACCCTGCTGGTGGCCCGGCTGCTGTCCCTCCTCCCCAGGGCTCTGAGCAGCCTCTCCACGGGGCCGCTGGACTTCATGGTGTCCGGCTGGCTGAAGTGCTGGCCGTGGGGCCAGAACAATGCTGGGGCCTGGCCTGGGGCTTCCTGGAAGCAGCCTGGCGGAGGCAGCCGCTTCCCTTGGGTGGAGGGTAGGCTGTCTGGCTGGTGTGAGGAGAAGCCCAGCCCTGGAAGCGGAGGGGAGTACAGGCGGGAAGGGGGCAGGTCGCTGCTCCAGGAAGTGGGGTGGGGGAGGATGTGGGGGAGGCCAGGAGATCAGATTCCCAGGATCTACCCTGCTGGGAGTGTCAACCCAGCATCTTTTGCCCTCCACATCCCCTGCTCTGGAGCTGCCCCATGCCCAGGGATTCACCTCATCCAGGGATCTGCAGGAATCCTGAGATCCAGTCACTAGTGGGGCAGGGCAGGGTGGGGGCAGGGTGGGAATTTAGGTCTCAGGGCAGGGCTCAAGGGCCAGCGGGGAACACCGTGTCCTGGCCAGGCCAGCCTCCCAGCCAGAACTCTCAGGCTCTCTGGGGACTTCCAGTGAGGACGGAGGGAAGCTAGGAGTCACTACTCCAGCCAGCCCAGGATCCGGAGTGTACCCTGAGGGTGAGGGAAAATGGGACTGAGGGCTAGCTTCCTGACTCAGTTTCACCGGTTGTGAAGTAGAAAAAGGAAAATGAGCTCACCTTTCCCCCTTCCCCCATTCACACTGGAAGGCAAATTCCAGCCAGATGACAGCTTTGCCCACAGGAGTGATCCATTCTGCCACAGCCCAAGGCATTTGAGGCCCTTCTCCTGAGAGCCCCCAGCTGCTCAGCTCCTGACAGTTCCCCACTCACTCATTTCCTGGGCTTGTTTCTTCCTGATATCTCAGATCCTTAGGCCTTCTTTAGAGCCCTGCCACTTAGGCCCTCCGCCCCAGGCCCTAGGGCTGCCTCCCTCCCCCAAAGCCTGAGTACTACCTTCATGGCTTTCCCAGTTCTGCTCTTCTTCCTTAGCAGCTGTTCCAGGACCTGAGGACTGGACAGGAGGTCCCCCTCCCAATGCATACTCTACCCCCCTCCGTGGGCCTCCTGCCTCCCTCCTGGGAACATGGC
>NW_006430043.1:1543000-1544551 GCF_000325575.1 Pteropus alecto
TTGGAAAGGGGGGTAGTAATCTTCCGAAGATATAAGGGGTTAATGGCCTGGGGGTCCTCAGCCCCAAGCCTTGGACAGCAGACCCTTGAACTAGCTGTCACTTGAATGTACAAATATGCCCCCCCCTCATTTGCATGGTGTTTACTGAATGTCCCAGAGCTCAGGCAACTCCCCCAGCAGGGCAGCTCCCACCAGGTCCTTAGATTTCCTTCTCCCTCCCTCATGCCCACGGAGCTGGTCTAATCTTGCCTTCTCTGGCATGAGCCCCCTTGTAAGAGTCTCACTCAGGACACTTCCCTGGACCTGCTTGAGCTGGGCCTAGCCTGAGGCTTCCCCTCTGAAGCACTAATTCTCCTTCCAGGTTAAGAAGTCTGTCCCCAGGGTACCTTGGCCAGAGGGAGGCATCTGTATGGCGAAGCCTGGGCCCCTAGCCTGTAACTAGAGAGGGGCACTGGCTCTGCAACCCACTCCCACCCCACCAGCTCTGGCTGGTTCCCAGGACATTCCAGGCCCCTGGCCAGTGTGGGCAACTGGGCCTGGCCATGTCCAGTCCCCAGCCCTGCTGGGGGGAGGAGGGACACTGTAGTGGGATGGGTGCCTTTCTCTGCTCCTATTGCACATACCCTGACCCAGACCCCTCTAGCATGCTTCTTTCTACTCCGGCTGCCTCCAGAGGGGCTGAAAGCCCCCTCACCTAGCAGTCGCCCTCACCTGCAACAGGTCTGCAAACATCCTCTCTCGCTCTTTACCTGAGTGGCTCACTAACTACCCCCTGTGCTGGGTGGTTAGGGAAGCATGACTTTGAGTATCTACTCTTTGGGGCACCTCTGAGGGAAGATGGAGATGGAAGAGCGCTGATCCCTCAGCGGGTGCTGAGAGGAAAAGTAGCTCATTGGGACAGGGCTGGGAAGGCATGGCCAGGCCCCCGGGGACCCTCACCCTCCTCCTGCCTGGAACATTCCAGAGCCTGTCAGCTTCTCCCCCAGCCTGGCCCCCTTACACTCCAAAGCCTCTGGTTTGTTTGGAGAAACCCCTCCACCCACACTCCCCCTTCCTGGAAATAGCTGTGGTTGGATGAGAGGCTGGGAGCCCGGCGCCACGGAGGAGGGGTGAGGCCCAGGGAAGAGCGAGGGAGGAAGGCGGGTATGTGGGTGTGCCCAGAGGGATCTGGAGAATTGAGAGTAGCCGCACAAGGGGGCCGAAGAGTGGGGCTGGAAAGTCGTATCAGCTTCATCTGTGCCTGCTTTCTGCCTCAGTTTCCCCAGATGTGAAGTAGAAAAGGAAAACCCTCACACGCACTTCCAGGCCAGGGCCTGCGAGCGCCGCCAGTGACGCCGGGCTCCAGGGCCTGCGTGCGCGGGAACATGCCCCGCGGCGCTCGAGGAGCGGCGCTCGGTGAGGGCGTGCGCGGGTGCGTGGCGAGACGGAGCAGTACCATGCCCAGGCGGCGTGTGCGCACCAGGACACGCGAAGCGTGACGGCCGTGACCGGAGTGTGACCGCGGCCTGCACCCCGCCCCCTAGTCACCTTCCCGGCTGCCAGCTATCCCAG
>NW_006430043.1:1544833-1549519 GCF_000325575.1 Pteropus alecto
GGCGCAGGAGGCGGGAGCGGGCGCCGCGCTCCTTGGCTGGCTCCCTCCCGCCCCACCGCGCTCGTGTCGTCTTCTCCTCCCTCCCGCCCTGTTCCCCTCCCTCCTGCCCAGCTCCAATCCCCACCTTCCGTCCGCTCCCGCCCCTCGCCCTCCTCCTCTCCCTCTTCTCTCCCCACCTTCTTCTGCGAACCCCGCTCACAAAGAGCTGAGAGGAAGGAGAAGCGCAGAGACTCCGAGGGACGCTCGGAGAGGGGAAGAGAGATAGGGAGAGAGATTTTGAGGAAGGTGGACACACAAGACACAGGGACAGGAAAATCTCAGATGGGGAGAGGGTGACCCGGCAGGATACAGGCCAAAAAAAACCATACGAGCCAAACACTCAGTAAAAAAGGTGGACACATAGGTCCAGAAGGCACTAGAAACAGAGTACAGTGAAATGCCTCGGCCTTTCTCAGCCTGGGCCTTCCACAGGAGTGAATTTGGGCTTGGGCCTGACTCGGAAGTCGACTGACTCATCTGCGGCTTGGCCCGGTGGGGCTAGCGCCACCTACCCACGGAAGCGCTAGATTCAGATGAAGATACCTGCTGTCACTTGTATTAGTCTCTGGACACCCTTTCCTGGTTCTCTGCCTCATGGGAGACTTCTCAGGTCTCACCTGTTCTCCCCATCAAGTCCAGCTCCCCACCACCACCAAGCAGCTCCAGTTCATCCATCGCCCTGGTTTGCATCTGGACAATCACTCTCACTCCCTAGGAGACTTCTATCAAAAAGTCTTCCTCATTTAACTCAAGCCTCAGGCTTCTCAATGGACGTGGAAGTTCATTCTGTGGTCTAACCTCGTTCCATTGTTTTGCAGTGTCTGAGGGAAAGATAGAAAGAAGGGATGTCTTTCTAGAAGCTCTGAATCTATTCCCATTCCCAGATTCCCAAATGTTCTTGAGCAGTGAGCACTTCCTGCAATTTTCCCCCTCCTCTACCCGCCCCCCCCCTGAATTTTCCATGATGAAAACGGGAGGAGGAGGGGTAAAGGTTTTCCGAGGAGCCAGTGCCCAAGGCCCCATGCCCAATGCCTGCTTAAAGCAGCCAGTACCACACTAGCTCTAAGGACCTCCAACTCTCTATCCTTTTTGTGCTCATCTTGCCTTTGGCAAAGGCTGGGAAATCTGGTTCCGATTACTAGGGGGTGGAGCACCTGATTCCAATCTGTCCAGTCTGGCAACGGGGAAGAGGCTGTGAAGCAGTGCATGATGACTGTGTGGGTCTCCCAGAGACTGGCATTTGGGAGGGGTGGATGTAGCTGGGACTGGGGAACTTTTATCTTACTACTCTGGGCTGAGCTGGTGTCCAATAGAGCAGTCACTGGGCTCCGGAAGAGGGGCTGGGGGATTGGAATGGAACTGGGGAGAGAAGAGGTTGGCAAGAGGGGAAAGGAGGCAGGAGTTAGGAGAGCAACAGGGATCAGAGGGTACTGGGATAGGGGCAGGACTGAAGGTCATCCTATGTATTTTGGCAAGATTTGATTATGTAATTTAGGTATGAAAATTTTTTCTTCGGAGTGTACGCTAGTTCTTTTAACACCTTGCCCGTCTCAGAGTTCATTAGGGCCTTTGACTGGGCCTTGGGATACATGCTAATGGGGCAGGCTCTAATCTCTAAAGGTTCCAAGGGAGAGACTGAGATTCAGAGGCACTTGATTGGATCCCAGAATGGTGGGCAGGGCTAGAGCATCTCACTCAAGCTGGTGTTGCTGTTCCTAAAGAAAAACCCCTTTTGAGGTTCCAAAGAATTGGAAGAGGGTCATAGATGGGTATGACCAGCTCAGACTTCATGCCTGCTTTCAACACAGGGAACAGGGGGGAAGGAGGCTGCAGGAAAGAGGCCGTAGAGAGTGAAAGATTATACAGGAAGTGGCTTAGTGGGAGTGAAATAAAAATTGGTGGCACATGGGGCCAACCAGGTGTCCTAAGGACTAGGAGGTTCAGAAAGGAAGGAGAAAGGAAAGAGAAAAGCCAGGATGATGTTAGTAAAGGTGAAATAATTTTGGTAACACCCTCTATCCCTTCCTCCATGTAGGTTCTTACCTTGTATATGCAGAGGGCAGCCCATCTTGGCACTGAAGGCTGAACCCCCTCTTCCATGGTCTGGGGTGATCTCATGCCTGTGACCGAGTACGCCGAGATCCTTGGTGTGGGGGACTAAGGAGGGCACTGAGTGTTGGGAATAGCACTAGGTCAGGGGAACTTCAGAACAGGGCTGGGCGCTGGGAACCAGGAAGAGTGGGGGAAGGGGCAGAGCTGAATCCAGAGGCGGATCTCCTGCCTGAGGACAGAGCATGTATTGTCCAAGCGGGAGGTTGCTGCAGCTGGGTGGGGAGCAGCACGGCTTGCTTCATCCAAACTCCTTTTTGGTGAGGTGGGAGGGTGAAGGAAGGCGAGTTCCCCCTTCACTTGTGGCCCTATGGGTTATAATGCTTTGCCGAGAAAGTTTTACTTGGGAAATAATGCTTCTCAGGAGATGTGTAGCTCTCCCACTTCCTGAGAAACCAGATGCTGCGGGCTCACTTAGCACTTGAGGTGACGTCCTCGGCACTGAGACCCTCACTGCCTTGGGATCCAGAGCCTAGTGTTTGATTCTATTTAGGAGAAACTAGGCTATGTTATGTGGCCTCTTACACAGATGGGACCCAAACAACCTAAAGTTGATCCTTGTAAAGTAGGATGCCATACCTGCACCCTCTGGTCGCTCAAAATTGGCTTCTGAGAGAGTCCACACATCTTCATGACTGAGGATGACAGGCATACCAGCACTTACCTTTCCCCTAACTTTACCCTCTTGGGACACAGTAGAGGGTATTCCTTCCTCCCTGTACTTTTCTGTGCCCATCCAACATAAACCTTAAAGTTAGCCTTTCCCAATCCTATTCTCTACTTCCTATCATTCACCCAGACCTCAGTATTACAGTGAGAGTGGCTCGAAACCAAGGCTTATAGGTGACCGAGACTGATTCCTGCAGTTAAGCAAGCCTGCCTTGTAGGTTCCACAGATAAGGGGCTTTTCCTTCTCTACCTAAACCCACATGGATAGGCTACATGCACACTGAGCCTCTTATCCAACTGCGAAGAGATCAATGCGCTGGCAAGAAACTATTAGAACAGCTGCTGCAATTGGCCCTGGAAAGCCACTTGTGTAACTATGCTCCCATCTCCCCTCATATCCCATCCCCCTTTCTCCTTGGCTCAGAGTCCCAAAAATTGTTGACTGAAGTTTCCTGGGCTATGCTCCACCCCTTTGTGACCTTAAGGATTCTCTGCCACTCTCCTAACCTCTTTCCTTCCTTGCAACAATGAACAGTCTGTCCAATGTTTGGAAAATTCCCACTAAGTCTGAGCGATGATTAAGAGAAAAGTAGCTTCAGCTGTAAGCCAGACCAGCTTGTCAACCAGAACTCTCTTGTGTGCTATATAATCTGGGAAAGCAGACGTAGCACCTCTCCAGACTGCTGGAAAGTGGAGGTCTATGGAGGCACTGCCTCAAAGACATGAAGATTTATCCCAGAGCTCCTACTTCCTCTTAAACAAAAAGCATAGGAAATGGACTGTAGATATGCTCAAATGATATTAGAAGTTAACACCATGTAAAAATACTGGAGGGGAGCAGATGTGAATTCCCAGTTCTTGGGCCTCAACAGCCTCCTCTTGTAACCTCGCCCTTTGTACTTGCACAAAATGGTACCCAATGCTGAGAACTTAAGGAGATGGGAGGGCTGGATAGCAGACTTGTCACGGGGGAAGAGTCCAATAAAAAGCACTGGAAGTATGAAGTGTTATGTACTGTCAAAGAATTTCAGCATTAAAATGAACTTTAAAGATCAGATTTATTTGGAGAAAACAAAAAACCCCACAACCCAAAGGATGGGATTCACATCAAGACATCTCCCAGGTATTAAGTCTACAGATTACAAATCATTTTCATAGAAGATATTTTTGTACAAATTTTACATGTTTTGAGGAGCGGGACATAAATCCCTGTTTGTTTTAACAGGGGACAGGGTAGAGAGTGGGAAAAAACCATTTTGGATACAACTATTTGGAAGGAGTAGACATGAAGAGGGCAAACCCTACCTTTTCACCATCAATAGCAAATGGTTTAAAAAAAACCCCCATCAACCTTGGGTATCTCTAAAAGCCACTTCCTAGCTACTAGCCATCCAAGCCAGTTATTAAAGTTACTTCGCTTGGTATGTCTTTTATGTCAACTGGGTAAATGACTCATTATGCCCACTACTGCAGCACTCATAAACTCACACCTCTGGCATGGCTGGACAGGGTCTAACCTAGGACTGATGGGAGAAGGGCTTGCAAAAGAGACCAAGGTGTCATTTCTCTTCAGGTACCAATATTGCCCATAAGGATACCATCTAGTGAGCTGATAGTACAAAAGTACACATAAAAGCAGGCAAGTTTAAGCTACTGTGTGGCAAGAAAAAACCAGGACCTTGTTAAATAGTTCTCTCCATTATCACTTATTACTTATTCTCTCAAGGGAAGCTAAAAAAATAAAATAAAATAAAACAAAACAAAAAACAAAACCAAACCACACATTGGTCTAGGCCATATTATAAATCCAAACATTGGTGTGGGATTTCAGTGGAGAAAAGAAAACTTGTTTATAAAAAAAAAAAAAAA
>NW_006430043.1:1549561-1552026 GCF_000325575.1 Pteropus alecto
CAATTTAACTGTCTCTATCCACCTCCACTCACTACCTAAGACCATTAATTCTGGAGTTTTCTGAGGTGTAACGGGGGTCAAAGAAGCAAGAGCAGAAATGAATAGGAGAGTCAAAAGACATGAAAGAGCCAAGATTTTTTGAGAAAAGCAGTGATTCCTCATTTGATAGCTTCCAGGGGTGGATACAGAATGCCTAGATTGGGTATGTGATTTAAACAGAAGCTGCTTTTTGGGAGTAACAGGAAAGAGAAGCATAAGGAACATAAGACGATGACTAGAATCTAAATTTTTAAAGCTCCAAGATTTCAACAGAATGTGGATATATTTGAATTTTAAGAAAGGATGGTGTTTAATAAGGGTGAGACCAGGACATATGAGACTTGGGAATTCCCACAACCCCTAAGTGCTTCCTGCTCCAGGAAGAAACCATTCATGTGTTTATTGGAGGTCATACCATTTTCCCCTATTACTGATGCAAAAGAATTCATCATCTCCCCAAAGCTTCTTTTCAAACCACGATTTTCCCACTTATTTTGGTCATCAAGCAGTCCTATTCGTTAGTGGCCTGCAGACTCATTCCCAGCTACCCCCCTGGGGGGTAAAAATGAAGGAATTCCTCCTAGGCTGGCCCCAGTAACTCAGAATTAAATAAGAGGAGGGGCTGGAAGCCTCCTGGAGACTAAAAGAACTTGAGGCTAAACCTACCTTACCAAGGATGGAGAATTTATTCAGATAATGTTTGACAATTCATATATGCCACATCAGGATAGTAAGAATTAAAGGTAGAAATCTCACTCTTCCTCATACCTGCCCTACTGCCCAACCAGATTCCAGACATTGCATCACCGTCATTGCCATTTTGCTAAACGGAGGCCTCTAGGCACTAATCACACAGGCAACTGCGTGTGTCATAAAAATGCACAACTTTTCCGTTAAAATGTCTCTTTCTCTCTGGCTACGTTGGTGATTCTCCAGTTAGTTCAATACTTTAAAGGCTGCAGCAGCATGCAAAAGAATTTCATTTCATTTCATTTCTTAAAAAAAAAGTTAAGAAAGGTCTCCAGGAGATGGTGAGTTTTATTGTGTCTTGTCTGGATAGAAGTTTGTTTTACTCTCGAATATTCCAGGGTAGAGAGAGACTTGGAGAAAGCACAGGATGTAGAGGTCTATTCGGTGTAATCTTCTCCCTCATTTTCATCTTCACCGTCAATGGAGAGAGCAGCATACTTGCTTGCAGAACTGAACTTCTATAATAGATGAGAGTGATAAAATGACCATGGCCTTGAATTCTCACATCAAAATCCAAGAAACAGGATACGGACACTTTGGTAAATGGGGGATGATAGTCCAGACCACACCCACTTGCTTGCTCATTAGCATTTTCCACTGGAGAGTAGCTAGGGAGAGCTGTCAGAAGCACGTGTGTTCTTATCGAGGTCATAACACCTTTTATCTTGAAAAAGGGATGAGAGTAGTGAAAGGTATAAACAGAAAAATGCTAATCTAAGCCACTTTCACTATTTCAAATAAGCAGCAGTGCCTTATTTCCAACCACTCTGTTGCAGCCTTAAATAAAAGGGAGTTCAACAGCAAAAGCAAGCTGAGGGAAGTTGAGAACAAGCCTTTGACACTTACAGAGGCTGGATTTTCTTCAGGTTTCTTTGGCTCAGGTGCAGATCTGGAGTCTTGATCCTTTTTGCCATCACTGAGATGTGAGCATAAAACCACATCTTTAGGAAAGGACTCTCCCAGCAACCGCAAACAGTTCTGAGGCACTCAAAAGGCACCTCCAGTCAACAATCCTTGCTATCTGGACATTTTGTTATTTCTAGACTCTCAGAATTGTAACTGTCTATATTGGTTGATTTTAGTTTGTTCACAGTAGGAGATCTGGCAATACTTGGAGAACAAAGAACTTAATTACAAAGACACTTGTGTCTAGTATCAAATGAAACATTACAAATAATGAGAGAACATCCATACCTATCTGACTCCTTCCAGTGGTCTTTATTCCCTCCATCTCCTGGACCACGGCTGGAGTTCCCACTTTGGCCTTTTGGAACACTCACCCCATCCACTTTGTTTTCATCTGCTTGAGTGGAGATACAAAAAAAAAAAGAAGGCAGGTAAAAGAATTACTCTTCCTCTCCTAGGTTTCAACTGGAGAAAAAGGTACTCATGTACTGAGGGAAATTAAACCTCACTGCAATCCAGACTTCCTTCCTAAGCCCTTCTTCCCACATCTTCTATATCGCACATACCCACCCAGACATCCACCAAATGAGATTCACTGAAAAGTTCTACTGTAGGGTTACACCATCATGAAAAGCAAACTGGCAATAAGGACTATGCCACTGTGTAGTGACCTTGGCCTTGCAGATGGTGACATTTCTAATTTAGAGTGAGCATGTTAATTTCCTTCCGATTCTTACTGCCCCCCCCCTCCCAGAAATGTTCTACCAGGA
>NW_006430043.1:1552111-1563342 GCF_000325575.1 Pteropus alecto
GAACTTTTAACATAAAACGGGTGCAAAATACACTGAAGTTCAATATTTCATGAATCCTCTATAGGCTTTTTTATTTAGGCCTCTAGATAAACATATTATTCCCCTTTTGGTCTTACCTTTCCTTGCTGGTCCTTCCTCAGACAGTTGAGCTGGAACTACTTTCCCCCCACCACTAGAAGGAAAACACAATCACATTCATCAGCTGTCTTGGAAAAGGAACAGATAAGAAACTTATAATCATTCTCCAAGTGCAGTAAGCTTTACAGAGAACCAAAAATACATACTTAATGTAGAACATTAAAATATAAGAAAGACAACAAAAGCAATTCTTTAAACACTCACTAAGTCTAAGTCCTTTAGAATCATCACAATCACACAAGGTTAATATTATTCTCTATTTTACAAATAAAAACCCTAAGACTTAGGAAAGTGAAGTGGAACCCCACCCCGGATTCCCCCCACCAAGGCTATACTGCCAAAATGTGGCAGTGGTGGGTTCTGATTTATAGCATTTTTAGATTTCTAGTCACCAAAATGATGCTGACCAGATATCAAAACCCCAGGAAATGGAACAACTGGAACATAAATGAACAATTATGAGCCAGCTCCAGTACACTACTGAGTCTGAACTAAGAGGCCACTTTCCATCATAACATCACAATATTTAAGATTCTACAGCTAATCAACTGCTATGTTTCCAGGCTGACTTACCTTGTAGGGGACTGCTGCTCTGTGTCTGAGCTCTGAGATCGAGCAGGAGGGTTAGAACTTCGCTTCACCCAAGCATTCTCCTTTGGTGGAGGAGCTGGCATTACCTTTAGAGGCTGTTCAGGTTTGGGAGGCTTAGAAGTCGGAGAGTGACAGTCTTCCTCCTTACTGAGTGCTTCATTTTCTAGAGACTTCTCACTCTCTCTCCTTCGTGCATCTGTGAAGTCAGAGTGGGGAGGTCAAAAAAAAGGCTTATTGTATAACCATTTATTAGGATCTAACAGAGCGAGAAATGGTCCACAACCATATTTACTGCTTTCCATCACTATTTTTAAATACAGACACTAATTTGGCTACCAGAGGTTTCCAAATGTCATTTTGAGAAGATGTCTTACTAACAGAAATAGGAAAAATGACTCTACAAGGACAGCCATGTGATTTTTCCTAGGAACGAGCATTATTTTAGAATTACAGAGCCTTTCTGGATTGTGTTAAAATGGCTGAATTTGGAGAATGGGGTATATGTGTGTGTAGGAGAATCATGTTGAAATCTGAAACTCCAGGAACCACTGATCAACTTCAACTCAGAGGCTCAACACACACACAAACAAAACATACTACGATCACATTTATATATTTATTAAAAAACAGAACATACTCATGTGTTTTTTGAAAAGGGCATCTAATGTCTCTTCAAAACTAGGAGCTTGTTTTGTTAGATACTTTCCACATTTTAAGTGCAAGCTCTTCAGAAGTAAACAAACTAATCAACCCAACCACCATACTCCTACCTGGCTACAAAAAGAGTAATTACATCCTGTTGCTAAGAGGCTACCTCAGTATGAATAATTTCCAGAAAGCTTCTACAATGCTTGGATGAATTTCCAAATCACCCAAGCCCTGAGCCATGTTTTGAAGTGCTCAAGTACAAATCAATTTAGAAGTGAGAGAAGCCTTAAAAAAACTGGCTTACAATAAGGGAAGGGAGGTGTTATGATTGAACCATTCAGTTTCTAAAACACTAAATATGCTTGTGAGCAATCATTAAATTCAAGTGAGAGAATCGAGAAGAATATCAACACTTGAGACACTGCTCTGTCATATATGACACATGAAAAAAGGCTGGCCCTGGGAGCAGCTCACAGAGCTACAGGACTATGACTACTCTGAATAAACGTAACTCTGAGATGTCAACACATAAAATGTAGAGACAAACATGAGTCAAATATATATTCTTTAACGGAAAATTATTAAACAGACGATCTAGGTCTCCTCTGGTGCCCACTTCTATTTTTCAGAGGAGGAGATGTGAAACTCGGATTAATTCACACTAGCAACCCAAACAGAATCCATGACTGAATTTATAATTTGGTTATGAACAGGTTACGGAAAAGGGCAATAATATGATACCCACCCTGGTCTGACTTACTTCTGCCAGATGTGGATGAGGTCCCAGTCTGTGATGATTCACTTCCTGTCCTTGACCGTTCCCGTTCCTGAGTTTCTTCACTTCGCCAGCTTGGGTGTCTGTAAGAGATTTAACAAAATACATTAGGTCCAGCTCAGACCCATGCTGACCCAAGAACCATCACTTATTAATATTTTATCACACCTGCTTTATCTATGGGCAAGTGTGTGCATCTGTCTCTCTCTTTTCTTCATACCATTTGAAAGCTGCAGACATTAAAATACTGGCTCCAAATACTTCAGCAAGCACCAGCTAGGGTAAAGAACATTCTTCTAAATCATCTACAACACTACCCCTTCCGTTACTGGTAACACAATTCTAAAACTAAGTCTTGTTTTTCATAACACTGTTACGGAGGTTTCTACCCTATCAGAGCCAATGCCACCTTTCTGTAATAAATATTTTATGATGATTCCTTTAATGTCCTGAAGTAACACTCATATACATACACATAGCAAAAATAAATGAAAAACAATTTAGCCTATACTCACCAAATGAAAACATTTCTATTTTATCCCCAGTAACTTGAAAAGAGGTCAACCACTCACCTCACAGTGGTGGGGTTTAACTTTAGTAGGTCTGCAAATCTTTCTTCAAGGGCCAGATGAAACTTTATAAAAAACAGGCCTAGGTTATACATAATTTGTTGACTCCTGTATTAAAGTACCACCAATTTACATTTGTTGCAGCTTAGGTCCAGCAGGCCTTTTTCAAAATTGTGATGGACTGGCAACAACACTTTACTGGGTAAAACTGCCCATATGCTAAAGACCACCTATGTATACTATGTATACTAAATACTGATGAATGACAACCAAAAACATTCACACAAATTTCGGAAGTGCCCCATGGGGATGTAATGCTCCTACTAAGAACCACTGGACTCAAAATGGGAAATCCTTAACTGAAGATCACCTCACCTTTCCCGAGGCCGTCGTTCTAGTTTTGGCTCATCCAGCTGACGCTGCAATTTCTCCTGTTCCTTCTGTAGCCGCTCTTCTACTTCTCGTTCTCTAGCAGCTGTGTCAACAGGCTTTGCCCCTCCAAAGATAGAGGCTGCTCGACTGGACTGGGAGGTGCTAGCAGAGGAATCATCTTCCTTAGGAGTGCTCCGAGGCTTTAGATTCAGTTTGGGTCTTTGGGGGGGACCTAAGTTAAACAAAACTCTAAGTAATAGTTTTTCAAAATCATCAGAAACTAATGGCTGAAAGTTGGATTCTCAGACATAGCTCTTATGAATGCTATATGGGATTCAGATTGGCAGCCTAACCAATCCAGCAGAGAATGTCAGAAGGAGATTAGAAAATAGGTGGTTTAAATAATCAAGTCCAATCAGTTTTTCCATCACCACATCCATGATGCAGTACCAGACTAAGGGTAAAACTAAAAACGGTAAAAATGTATACAGTAAATCAATCATTCATCATGACTCCTATTACCCGGGAAAGAATTTTCAATGACAATAAACTACTGAATGAAAGTACCTTGTTCAAAAAAATGTGGTCTGAAAGATGGATTACTTCAAGCAGGTTAAAAGCTTATAACAATATGATAGGGAAGGCTCTAGTCTTATACTCTTGTCTCTGTGTATAACAGAAATCTGATGGTGATTCACAGGGTAAAGCAAGAAACACTATACATCTGAATATTTACTCTAAGGAAGTTGGATTTCTTTCTGGATCCAAGTTGTCAGCATATTTTAAGATAAACCTGAATATTTCAAGGAAACTGAATTTCTCAAAATCAGTGTTTAACTATAATATTTCAGATATACAAAAGATATAGAAAATAATGAAAGCCTATGTTTACCAACCATCTGGCTGAAGTAATAAAACACTACAAAAATCACTGATGCTTCCTGAGTATCCTCCTCTAATGACAAGCCTAGCTGTGCTGTTGTCTATAACCACTGTGCAACTTGGTATTTGTTATCCCCATGCATGTCTTTATACTTTTACTACATATTTATCTATCTGTAAAGGATATAATATAGCAAGATATAAGTTTTCTATAAGGGTTTTAAGTTCACAGTTTACATAACTTCCGATAGTTTTAATCTCTATAATTTTGTGAAGGATAAAACTGGGGGTCAGAAAGAGTAACTTATTTGAGTCATATACCTAATATTTGGTGGACTAAAGTTTAAAATCTTTATTATTAAAGCAACTTTATTTCTCTTTCCCCTTTCTTCTTCCTTTGATAATGTCCATTGATTTTCCTACTGAACAAATAACTTGTGCACCTATATTTCAGAAACTGTGTTAAGGTCAAAAATATGATGATGGTTGGGCAGTTTTTAGTTCCTGTCTGCAAAGGAGCAAAGACTGTAACTACAGTGGAATTTTAATATGACTCTGATGACTTTTGTCATCCCACTGTGTTTTATTAGTTATCCAGGTCTACCTTCCTTACTTGGAGGATTATAGCAGATGATGTATATAAAGTGTTTGGTAAAATAAGTCAGGGCTGACAAAGGGATATTAAGTGGCTAGGCTTGCTATCTAAAGATAAATAAAGAGAAAAATTCTGGGCCAGACGCCTTACTTTTCTGATGCTATCCTAAAATCGGAACACAAGTGATGGCCATTTATTGATACCTTTTAGAAGTCAGATTTATAACACAATATTTTATACAACTGTCATAATATTAGAGGCATAAATTTTAGAAGAGTTGCACTGACATCTCATCATTAATGAATGAACATCAATTACTGTGGAAATTTATAATGTCACTGAAATCAGTAACACTTGGTTTTAGCCCCACAGTGCCAATTACTGGCTATGAGACCGTGTTTGAGTGTTACCGCCTTCACTTGAAAGATAGGACTAACACTACCTAATTTAAGTGTAGTTTATTAAATGAGATCACATCATAAAGATGTCTGACAAATATTTTATTTTCCTTTTCTATTTTGTTTACTCAATAAAATTTTAAATGAAAAATCTATACGCTAAGGGAGGTCAGAACTATACTTTGCTTTCCTTCCATTATATCATCCTTATCCAGTGCTCTATAATGCTCAGCTACATCCTTTACAATGTGTAAATTCTATTTATGCCCACTTAAGGGGTTTGAAACATTACTGAAATATTTCCAATCACTTTCTTCAGTGATCTGCTCCATTAAGCAAGCAAAATACAATGATTACCTCTATCATCACGCCTATAATCATCCCGAGAGTAATCATCTCTGGAGCTCCATGAACGATCATCACGTCTGTCGTATCTGTCCTCATAGCGGTCCCCGCCTCCTCTGTAGTCATCATCCCTACGGTACCCACTACCAAATGCTCTTCTGCCACTGCCTATCCTGGAATCGTAGCCTGTAAATACATCCCAAATTGTAATCAACACACTGGAGGGAAGAAAAAGCAAAAAAAGAGTTCTTAAAGAAAGGAATTTAACTTAATGGTGTTTTATAATGACCTCTATCATAGTCTCTGCTGCTTCTGTCATCATAGCGGTCCCGGCCTCCGTAGCGATCCATATCCCGGCGCGGACCATCACGATAACTGTCCCGATACCCATCACGGTATCGGTCTGAATCGTAACGATCTCGATACTCTAGAGGGAAAAGAGACAGGTAACATCATTTTTTTTGGGGGGGGCGGGAGACACACAATTAATAGAAAGAAACATGATAGCTCATTAGGTCATTTATTTGACTAAAAAAACTTTCTCTGGTTATTCAATAGACATTGCTGGGTTAACAATTTAGGAGAAAGTCAAGGGAGAGAAAATATGTATCCTATAATGAATCCAGGATTAAAGATTTAAATATTAAAAAATGTTAACACTAGAAGAAAATACAGTTGGCATCTTCTGTGCTTGACGTCAAAGAATGAAATCAAAGACCACTTAAAAAGTTTAGCATGAAAAAAAAACATGTATCACAAATCTGAGGCCAAAAAAAAATATATATATACATATATATATATATGCAACATAGAACAGGTTGTCTATTACTCAAGTAACAGAAACTAAAATTAATAAGACATCGTATTCCACTACCAAAATGACAAAAATTAAAATAAAGGATTATTGGCAAAGTTTAGAGGAATTTATAAATAATGCAGTCAACTCCTACACTACTGATGAATTAAAATAGTACAACCACGCTGAAAGTTGTTTCAGAACTATGTATTACAAGATTTTAAATTATGTATACCCTCTGGGCCAACAATTCAATTTCTAGGAATTGATCCTGAGCAAATAATGACATATTGTAGATATATATACAAGGAGGTTCACTGTAGTGCTTCCTTATATTAAAATTGTTGGGTGCACAAGCTATAGATTAAAGTAGAGGACACTCATACAAAGCAACCATTAAAACTGAATGAGATATGTACTTACTGAATGTGCTCATAAAATATTATTTGGAAAAAATATAGGAGGGTAGTAGCAATTTAGCTTGACTTGCTAGATCTTCCAATTTTCTGAGAGAAGCTGGGAACCTAGATTTTTATGTGAAAAATCTCAATTTCTAAGCATGAACTATTAAAAAAAAAATCCTTAAAACATTTTGAGTTTAGTCACTTATGTGAACAAGACAAAGAGGGATCTTCTTTTTATGACTGATTCCTTTTAAACAATTTTATTCTGCAAAGAACATCATTTGTCTATGAACATTCATTCATTCTGTGGTAGTTTAAATTTTATAAATTAAAAGACATGCTAAGGTTAGTCACTTATATATAGAGCATTTAAAACAAAAACAAAAAAACATAAAAAGTTTATTTTGAAATTTATTTTAATTTCTGTAGAGATAATGAACTCTATACTTGATTTTATTTAGATATTAAAATGATTATAAGCGTACATTATAACAGGGATCCATAGTGAAGAAAAGCATCACATCAGTACACTGTTACTACGATAGCCACGAAATATACAGTATTTGTTAAGATTTTACAGTATTATTTAATATAATACTCCCCCCTCACCTCCAAAGTGTCTTTTATGGGCCCAAAGCATGAGATAGGAACCTCTGACCTGTTGGTGTAGTCTGGGATCACTCACATGTTGGTAGAGCTGATTTTGGGGCCATAACCAAGTTCTACAAACTTTGTAGCTTTGGATAACAACTCTTTCTTGTTATCCATCCTGCTTGCTCTAAATTCAAGGTTTCAGGTGAGAAAATGTAGGATTTAAAATGGGATCCCTGATCTAACTGATTTTTCTTTTGAGAGTTATTTCTTCCTGATAATAGAACTTGCATAAATGCTGAAGTGAAGTAACTCAAGGTAATTCTGGTCAAGGCTTTGTTGGGTCACAAAATCTTGATTATAAAGTCAGATGTAAACCTGATTTCCTTTTTCCTTCTACATCTTATTACATTGTGGAGGACTCTCTTCAAACAGGAATCTATCTCTTACTGCTTCCTCAATTATATTTGGTACAAAGCTCATTAAAATTTTTGTGAATTTAAGTTGTTCTTTCAATTTCTTTTTACTTATATTTTCAAACATACAGGAAAGTACAGAGTTGATTATAACAGACTTATGAACCTATTATTTAGGTTTAGTGGATGTCAATATTTTTGCCATGTTTATTTGTCTTTAAATTTAAAAGCAGTATGTTTAATCAATGTCACCAAAAAAAGGGCAATTATGTTATAGTTGTAGCTAAAGGACTCCCTCCATAATCATGAAGGTGGTAACATTACCACACATACATTTTTTTATAGCTTACATATTAACACTATGATATTGTTTTCAAATTTCTACATTTTTGCTTTCCCTATCAATATAATAGGTTTTAAATTCTATCCCTGTTGTTACATGTATGTTGTGCTATAAAGTAATCCATTATATGGACAAACCACTACTTGTCATTTCTTTACTGAATACTAGATTTTTTCCATTTTAAAAATAACCAGTGTGGAGTATTTCTTCACATTATTTCAATAAAGTTGCATAACTTCTTCAATAAAGGTTTTACAATGCTTTTGTTGGATTTAGGTGGTCTATCAAATTTGTCATTCACCCCAACTCCCACCCCATGACACTCTCTATTCCACATCTCTAAATTAGGTTTTATTTATTTGCAGATTGTTTCTTTTTTCCCAGTATAAGCAATGTCCAACAAGGACAAGATTTTTGTTTGTTTTGTTCACTGCTGTATCCTGAGTTTAGGACAGTAACTGGCACATAGTAGACATTTATTATTTTAGAACGAATTTTGTTATTTTAAAAGATATCTTCAAAATTTACTTTGTTTTCTGCTAGCAATGCATCTAATTTTTGCACAGCACGTCTTTGAATAATGTAGTTCTGGTTCAATGTTGTTTTGTTGTGTTGATGAGATTCTGTAGTAACTTAAAGTCGTGTTTCTATTAACTAGTCTTCGTAAAACTGATTTCATTAAATGTTGTTCCACTTAAAGTTACACAGAACCTATTGATGACATTGAGAACTTACTGTATATTGCTCTTAACCCAGCAGTCTTGCTGAACTCTTGTTAATTCAAGTACTTTAGAATCCGTTAGTTTTTTAAAAATAAATGTCTCTAAAACAAACACACACAGAAGAAACTAAGTTGATAAAAATGAACTTACTGTCTCCAAAGCTATCATCGCCTCTTCTAGGTGGGTAGTCATCAAAGCTGTCTGTGGCAGGACGGGCCCTCCAGTCTGTATCTGTCTTGTCAGAATCCCGATTTCGATCTCTGCCAAAAGAACGATCATCTCTGTCTATAGATAAAGAAGATAAAAAACCACGAGTAAGCTCACAAATACTTTTGCCCAATATTTCTTGCATGCATAAAACCCCCCTCAATCCTTAATTTACTGTATTTCTTACTCATACCACAGTGTCGTCATGGAGTTTACCCCAGACCTGTAAGCACACTATCCAACTCAAATGAGTGATTTATTTCCTCACACTTATTCATATTAGCTTAATGCTTATCTGTAGAGGAGCCCTGATATATACATGAATTAGGTTCCCCTTGTGTACAATGTGCTGCTGTATATCTAATCTATTTATTATATATTGAATGCTCACCTACATCAAACGGGGTTTCTCACTCTCAACACTATTAACATTTTGGGCTGGATAATTCGTTGTGGGGGGCTGTCAATAAGTCCCTGGATTCTTCTATCTATTTGGATGTCAGTAGTGACAACCCTAAATGTCTTCAAACATCAAAATGTCCCCTATGGGGCAAAACTGTCCTCAGTTAAGAACAACTGCTCTAAATTATGGTAGGCTTACCACTATCTACCTCTATTAAAATTTTCTGAGAAAGGGCAGCTGTGCTTTGTCATCCTAGGAACATAACAAAACAAGAAAATTTCTATCAGCTTTCTTACCTTTATCCTGTGCTTGATCAGCAACGTCCACTCGAATTCTCCTGTTACCTAGAGACTGAGAGCATAGGACCATATTAACCAACCTTTTGCCCCATTATGCACAAATCCCATGAGTGACCTTGAACGTCTGGGCATAGCAGAAGCACTGGGGGAAGGAAGATAAAGGAAAAATACTGTAATCTAGCCAACACTCCAATTTGTTGGCTAAAGAATCCTTTAGAAAGACTTGAAAACTGAAACACCTTAGAATTAACAAATTTAAGTTGGGCTTAAATAATGTCAGATAAATTAACTTACTACTTTTATAAAGCCAAATTTCACAGACTAGAGTTAACTTTTTAACCATAAAAGGCAATTTAATATTAAGTGCAATAAACTAAAAATAATTCCCGGACAACTAGCTAAATTAAAGGCATATTTGAGTCCACAATAATTATTCATTCAAGCATTTACAGAACCCTTACTATGTATTACAAAGTTGCATAAACCACGGTTTCTGTGTTCCTTCACTTAATATTACCTTTGGCTAAATCAGTTCCTCCAGGATACCCTCTGATTTCCCTTTCCTACATCATTATTTATATACTTTGAACCCAATTAATCCTACTGCTTGCTGACTTTTCCTCATTTCACAGTAGAATCTACAGTTGAAGAAGGGTAGCAGTGAGTTTTAGTTAAAAATACTTGGGATTATATCAAATACCACTATAATGATATCTTTAAATACACAGTAATTCCTAAGTCTGGACCATGAGAACACTTTACATTAACAGTTAATCCAGCAAATATCAGATAACAATTGTATGCCTTTCTTTTTTAATCCAGACCAAGAAGTTAAAAATTAGTAATGTTAATGAAGTCTAAAAAATGATGAAAACAAAAACTCTAGAACTTTAGCTTTTCATATATTTAACTAAATATGTGGATTTTTATTTCTACCTAATATTTACTTCAATTATCATGGTGGCACTCAATTATGAGACAGGAAAAATATTTTAAGGTGTTAGTATCAATCATGTCAAATGGCAGATCTGGACTATAGAATTATGGCACAAATGGCACTGGAAATGAGGAGTTTCTAAAATTATAAAAGACAAAAAAGAGCCTTTTTTCTTCCCATATATAATTTGATTTCTAAAGTCACTGGAGATATAAAACAAAAACAAACAAAAAACCAAACCCACAACTGCAGTTCGTAGATTAGAAACTTTCATCACTAACAGGTAAATAAATGCTTCAACACCCTGCTTGGGCTAGCCTAAGAATCACTATATGACACCAATCAGAGAAATTAATTGTATTACAATTAGATTTAATCTCTATGTCCCTCTCATGTATTAACAGACGAATCTCCTCTTCTTACTGAACTTCTGGTGTGTCTGGATAGAAAACCAACTATGAGCAATATTAAAAAGCAGGACTAAATGTTTACTGTCATTCTTCCGTAAAGGATTCCTAGGAACATGTATTTATTACAATGACATCCAAGTGAGAAATGTTCTGAACCCTCTTAAAATTATAAAAAACACCATTACTTCCCTCCAAAACAAGATAATGCCATTTAATACTAAACTGATTTTTCTATTTGGCTTTATCTGGTCAAATTATTTTGAAAAAGCAAAGCTACTAAAGCTGAGGCAAAAGCTGTGAATGAACAAATGTGAGACTCCATTAAAGACTCGCTGTGGTGGCTATCTTCCACAAATTTCCACCTAAGTATTCCCTGAATCATGCAGGCCT
>NW_006430043.1:1563367-1586282 GCF_000325575.1 Pteropus alecto
GGGTGTGACTTAAGTGTTACACTGTTAAATAACCCGGGCTTTTCTTTGTCGATATTATAAAAATCTTTAAAATAGCTACTGATCCAACTTAAAAATTATCAAGTTTGATAAACATGAGATTTGTTTGCTCCCACCCCTTAAACTCCCCACCCTTATTTTCTTTACCTCTTCATTTAGGCTCAGAGCATTGAACAAGGAATCCAGGTCCTCAAACTCAGCGTAACCAAAACCTTTCAACCTCTCTGGATTGCTGGGTTCACGTGGTAAACGCACTGCACTGATCTGAAGGAGTAAAACAAAAAATGTTTCTCAATTCAATGTTACTCATTTGTCTTTTTTTGACCACTGTATATGCAAATTTCTCTGAATACACAAGAACCTGGTTGTCTCTAGGCAGAAAACTGGTGCAAAGAGATAGAAGACAGACTTCACTGTATGCTCAAGTAAACCTTTTCAATTTGAATATGAAACTTCAACATGAGCTCAGTGTATTCCTAATATCTGACTTTTGCTTCATTCTGTTTCTAGTTTTTAATTGTTTTTCAATTAATAGCAACTGCCTGTTCCACAATTAGTTTTAGTCTTCTCTTTCATGCCTACATTTTAGTTGATTTACATACATATTTACAATTTTTATATTTCAGAAAGTTGACTCAATTTTTGTCAAAAAGTTTTCTGGGCAATATATCTTTTGGAAACTTTACCTGAGAAACATATTGCCTTCATACATTAACAATAATTTGGTGGAATCAAACACTGGATTGTAAACTCCCTCATATCTACCCTGTCTGGACTCTGAGATGGCAAACCACTGAATTTTACTCTTTGAAGTACAGGGAAAAATTCACAATAAACTGGTTTTACTTTGAGCTTGTGTTTTCTAATTTTAAGTTTGCAGAATTTTTTCCTTCAGTCTTAAAGTTTCATAAAACATTTCCTGGCACTAATTCTTATTTATTATTTACAACAAGGTAGGCACTCTTCCTTTCCAATTTTAAGACCGGTTTCAAATACTTTTGACTATTTTCTTGCCATCTTCTTATCTTCCACATATGTTTTCTTACCCTTTTGATTTACTTCTTCATGAATATTTTCAAGTTTATCTTCTGTATCACTGATTTGATAATTTATTCTGGCTCCTGAGACAGATTTTGTTATAGTTTCTTAAATTCTAGTTCAATTCAACTCATGAAACAGTAGAAAAAGGAACAAAATATCAAAGGGGGAAGTAGCTACAGACCAGTTCTAGAACATAAAGGTGGAAAGCCTGAACAGATCAGAGATTTTATTCAGCCTTCTAGTTGATCTACAGAATTAAACAGAGAGGAAGATTTATAGGTGGCAGTCGAAAACAATCACATCAGAACAGCCAACTACAGCAAAGTTGGTGTCCCATTGCAGAGAACAGGCTCTGTGAAGGGAGTCAAAAAACAAAGTGTGATGATTCTTAGAACTGTACTTTTAATGTTTTTTCATTGGAAAGGACTCTGGAGAAAAACCTAATATAACTGAAAACCGTCATTCATTATTTCCTTTTTTAAAGTCCTAAGTACTTTTTAATCAAAGTTTGAAAAAAGGACTTCTGGGCACCTCTATACTCACTTTTTCATCTTTCTGTAATTTTCTAGACCAGCATTTTCAAACATCCCTTCTTAAGCTTTTTAAGTAAGCTTATAAACACTGTGAATCTCATTATATGTGAGCAAACTCTGTTAATATAAACTATGTATCTGCTCAGTTAAAATGTATTCATATAAAAACTCAAAAAGTAATTTTGATATAAACCTGTCTGTCATTAATGGAATAGCTGAGTTCAAAGAAACCTTTCTATCTTTTAACAATTAACTGGATCATCACCTTTAAGTTTCTTAATGAGAAGGGGTATAGGTTTGAGAGCTCTCCTCTGTATCCATAAGGTATTGTTAATTTTGTTGATAAAGACTGTCCGATGAGAACATTCTCAGCCAAGGAGAGCCTAAACACCACTTACTCAATTAATATATGTGTCTCTTCCAAGTCTAGCCAAAACCTTAGATCTTTCTCAATATAGACAATCAGAGATAGTCTCTACCAATATGCTACTCTCCATATTAGTTAATTGCCTAAAACCTTTAGACTTACATTTAATCCTCTAAAGAATTCCTTAATGGAGTCTTCTGTCACATCGTAGGGTAGGTTCCCTAGAAAAGCAGTATAGGGTGGCGATTTGGGAAGACGGCTCCTGTCAATATTGGGTTCCCGAGCAGCCCGTGGAGCAGTGGGCAGGATGGAACGGTCAATTGGAGGTGCCCTATACACATCGTCGTCATTACTGTGCCAAGTAGTTGAAACTAGGACAGAAAAGTGGACATAAGAAGTTAGAAGAAACTTTACTGTTGTACAGAGTAAGAGGACCCTATGCTAAGTGCCAAGTATTAAATAAGCTATATCAGAAAAACAGGTAAAAAAGGTGAGGATTCAGTAATAACAGTACTTTACAAAGAGAAAACGCTTTTGAAATGTTAGAATCAGAATAGTAATGCAGAAAGACTCAGTATCCACTGCCTGTTTCTAAGCATTTCAAGGCCCAGGCTTTTGTTAACAGAATCACAGTAGCTCTTATTTCCTATGTAGCAAAGAAATGAAGAATATCAACTATTATTTATGGAATATTACTATGTGCCAGATATTTCATATTCGTCATATCACATTTTATCTTCTTAACAATTCTGTGAGGTTGTTTCCCATTCTACAAAGAAGGAAACTCAGATTTCAGAAAGGTTCAGTAACCTGCCCAAGGTCACATAGAGCAATAGATGCCAATCCTGGCAGTTAGGATTCCAACACGGCCTCTTACTCTAAATATATTTAGCCACTATGGACAACCCTCATGTTCCTACCTTCCAGCTAGAAAAAGTATTTTCTTTATGGTTCACCTTTCGTTTAAAAGAAAAATCAATACCATCCCTAAAGCACTGTGCATGAATTTGCACTCAAGGTATCAACACTTATGAACACTTATGACCATCTATACGAAATTTCTTTTAGCTCTTGCCTGTTCCTGGCTACTTCTTGAAAGCACAGAGCTTGTCCAGATGATACCCCAATAACTTCTGTATTTTCCCCCTATAATTACTTCTATAGCTTTTCCTCAGGCCATTTTTATTTACCCAGGGACACTGTGACTTCAGAGCTCCTAGAACGAATTACCCCTTGACTCTGGGTATAAACAGCTTACATTGAAATATCACTTTATGAGGACATCATAGAATTTTAAACCTAAAAAAAACAAACAAACAAAAAACTAGTCTTTACTTTTCAAAGGAAGAAAATGAGGCTTAAAAAGATAGTACCTTGAGAAAAGTTAAGTGCAAGAGCTGAAACTAGCTCTTGAATCACCATTTAGTCCCTATCGCAAACTCTTAAAGCCTAAATCTAAAATTCCATAAAATACATAAGATTTCGGGTTCTACAAAATACGTAAGTTCCTTTCAAAAGGCAAGTGTGAGCCACTATTACAGAATAGGTTTTGTCTAGAAGATAATGAAAGTTCTAAGCATGATGGAAAGTAAAATTACCATCTCCTTCCAGGTCATCTGTTTCATCAGCCCAGCTGACTGGTTTGGGAACATAGGTGCTTCCTCCACCAGTCCCTCCATCCTCAGCCAGAAAATCTGTTAGGGAGATAGTTTTCCCCTTCTTATTCTTCTTTTTTGCTATTTTAAAAAGGCAAGAGAAAGATAATTCATCACAACTTAGGTATTTACAGTTATACAATGCAGTATTGTTAAATATATTTATAAAGCAAGCAACATAAAGGCTCATCAAAGAACTGGATTATGGCATATTTATACGAAGGAATACTATGTAGATATAAACAAGGAGAAAGCACAATATACTGGCACAGACAGTCCAATGAGAAATGGCAGAATACATATTATATGAGTACCTTCTGTTTAAACACATATTATGCTTATGTATGGAAAAGAGTGTAGAATGATTTTCAATAGTGTCCCTTCTGTGGAGTAAGGTTGGGTGGGCGCAAACTTTAATTTCCTAGTATATTCACTCGTATCACTCATATATCATTTGAGATTCTTAATTTAGCAACTTCTTAAGACAATTATTACATTTGTTGCTCCTAGGATACAAAGAAATAAAACAAAATTTCTACCCCTAATAATATATTCTGTATGAAACTTTTGAAGATTGTTTGATACCTGTAAAATAATCACAAGATAGGAATCATTACAATCAATTTACAGAAAAGGAAACTAAGTCTCAGAGAGATCAAATGATTGTCCTGAAATTACAGAACTACTAGACGGCAAAACTAGAATTAAACCCAGGGTTTTGGAGCCCAGGTCTAGGGCTCGTCTCACAGGAGCCCGAGCCTCTAAGAAGCTTGTTATCAGTTCTATGGCAGGTTATAATAACCATGGTAAAATGTACTCACCTTCATTTGAAATGGTAAGATTCACATACACAGCTGGATCACTTCGCCCTCTAAAAAAAATTATCTCCTTGCCTACCTTAACACCACATATGAAGACAAGGTATTATACTAAAAGGAATAAATAAGAAATCCCTAAGAACCAACACATTTAAATGTTTTCCGCAGTTATGAAATATTCAGGAATCTCTAAATAACTCCATTTAGTGGACTGACCTGGGCTCTCCATCTAGTCTTCAAAACTTCTGAGATGACACCAATCAACGGCTAATGCAGAAGAGCTGAAAAGACTAATTCAAGTTCCAAAACTAGCTCTGAGAGCATCCACTAAATGGTAAGAAAAAAGTAAGCCATTTTGTTGTAACAGATCAATTTCATGGCTTTTATAATCATGAGTTCCTCTTCCATGTTACCATTCTCATCTAATTTTCAATCTAAGAGGACTAAGAATCTGTAACTTGATTTATCATTTGTTTAGCTGAAGAATGCTCGCTTGGTACCTGCCTTTTAGAAATCCAACTTAAAGGAAATAAAGTCCTGTTTGCTATAAATGTTATAAACGATCTGGACACAATTAGAACTTGAAGTAACTCAGTCTCAATGTACAAACCAGAAGAACTTGGTTGCAATAATACAGGGAAAAGATGGCCTTGAATGTAAAATCTCCATGCTTCTTTCAAGCAAATATTAATCCTGCTTTGAACGTATCATTTATCATCAACCAGGTTTTTGAGGGGATCTATTTTGTGCTTTAAAGCAGTTATATAGAGGTTAGGTGCCATAGCAGTGATATTGCTCTTGGCTCATATGCAAAGGCCTAGGGGAAATTTTATTAAGTTAATGTGCATAAGACATAAAGCATATCTGAGGTACTATGCTTACAGTGTATAGGCTTATTTTAGTCTTTCCATATCCTCTAGTTAAAACATAGTGTCTGGGACTAGTAAGATGCTAGCTAGAGATCCTTTCCCTCATAGGACTTTACCTTATATCATCATCAGCTATACCCAATTATTAACCTATCTGGTTACTCGGAAAAATAGAAATAAAACTAGTGGTTAGTCCATATAATGAGTTCAAGTTCAATATAAGAATAAGAAAAATTTGATTAAGGCATCCCTTTCCTTTTTGTTCTATATACAAATCTAATAACAAAACAGCAGAATCTGGAATTAACTTGCCTTTTGGTCTTATTTTGGCCTAAATCAACTTTCTCAGTCAGGGTTTTACAACTTTTTTTTTCTTTATTATTATTCTTTATGCCTACAGCACTTGGTCTTCCTAGGTGGTCTCCTACTCAAGTACTAACCAGGCTCCACCCTGCTTAGCTTCCAAGATCAGACATTGGGCTTGTTCAGGGTGGCATGGTTGTAGACCGTGGACCGTGGACCGTGGACCGTGGCTCCACTGGGGCACGAATCCAGGACCTTCTGCATGTAAAGCAGACATGCTAACCGCTACACTATGGAACCATGTTCAGGGTTTTGCCGCTTTTAACCCTTGACTCCTGACAAATAAGTCTCACACTCTCTTTTAACATTATTTGAAATTTCAAAAATAATAAACTAAATATCATGACTAAAAAAATTAAAAGTTTTAGAATGCCTTTTCAAATCATACATCTCCATTTCCCCTCTAATTCTTTCACCACCCTCTCCAAAAATTTTTGGTTCAGAAATCCCTACTGGACAATGGTAGATTTCATTTAAAGAGACAAATATTCTTCCACGAGATCTCTAATTTACGTTTCTTTAACTCTAGCAGCAACACTGACCCAGTCACAATATAAGCAGTAGATTTAAAGGAACTAGCTTTTAAAAAGTAAAATCAATAAACCCAAACTGGTTGCCAATGTTTGTTCCACTCTATTTTATTCCAATAACTGAGAAATGATGTTATCTAAATCCTCTATGCCCTTTGCTCTTCCAATATCTAGGCCCACGTGTTTAGGATTTCAATAATATTCTCCACTTCTTTATAAGTAAAACATTGTTTAATGCTCCTGGTCTATCAATCCATTGTCACAATGATGGAATAAGTCCAATTCTTAATTTTAAATGTTATGCTGGTTAAAAAGTTAAACCAACCACCTCATAAAACAAAAATGTGCTCCAATTATTTAATACCAAGCCTACATGGACTAAGGGGGAAAAACAGACCTCCCAGAAATTTTATTAAATCTTATCTGTTGCTTTAACTACAATTGTAGTTTACCGAATTGTAGTAAGGCAATTGTGCCAGGTACAGTTGTCCCTCAGTATCCATGGGAGACTAGTTCCAGGATCCTTCCACCCCTACATACATACCAAAATCCTCGGATGCTCAAGTCTCGTATAAAATGGCGTAGTATTTTAAGTCAGGGGTCCCCAATCCCCAGGACCAGTATTGGTCCGTGGCTTGTTAGAAACTGGGCCACACAGCAGGTGAACCGTAGGCAAGCAAGGGAAGCTTCATCTGTATTTGCAGCGACTCCCTAGCACCAGCATCGGGGCCTCAGCTCCACCTCAGATCACCAGATCATAGGAGCACCAGTCCTTGGTGCCAAAAAAGTTGGGGACCACTGTTTTATATCATCCTCCCATACATTTTATATCATCTCTAGATTACTTATAATACTAAATACAATGTAAATGCTATATAGTTGTTATACTGTATTGTTTAGGGAATAACAAGAAAGAAGTCTGTATACGTTCAGTACAAATGCAACCATCGCAGGACTAACTATATAGTACATATCAGCTGTGATCTTTTTATCCTAACGTATATGATCCAGGATTGAAGGGTGGAATCTGCAGATGCAAACGCACGTGTGGGTATAGACAGCAGACTGTACTTAGGAAGCTCTTTATGTACTCATACAGGCTAAATAAAAAATCTTAAAAAGAATTTTTCAAAATTTTAAGTCTACAAGTCCTTTAATAAGAGACTACATCTACAGCCTTCTTAATACAGAGGGTTTGTTTTGATGCATACAAAAAAAACCCAATAAACTTAACTCTTAGTTTCTCAATTTCTACATTATTGACATTTTAGGTTTTTTTTTTGTTGTGGGGGGCTGCTCTGTGCATTGTAGGGTGTTTACCAGTATCTCCAGCTTCTACTCATGCCAGTAGGAAAGTCCCCACCCCACTGTGACAACTAAAAATGCCTCCAGACATTGCTTAATGTCCTAAGTGGCTGACAAAAATTGCCCCCTGGTTGAGAACCACTGTTGTGTTAATTTCACATCAATAAAGGGCAAACAAAAGGAAATGTTAGCCTTAAAGTACATTAGTAGAAAAGCCACTGCAATAAACCAAGTCTTGCTGCAGCATGTAAAAAATGATTCCTTTTTATTTCTCAGAATGTTTTCCTGTTATTACTCCATTGTATTAGTAATAAAAGCACCAACTGGCAGATACTGGAGTTATAAAGTCTATAGACTGGCTGCTCGTTCTTTATTTCAAAATAGAGGACACTTTACAGTACAATAAGCAATAAAGCTGATTTGTTGTACCATGCCACCCTACTTCTGCATCTTTCTTAAACTAGTATTTCTTATTTAGGAAGGTGAATTCTTATAGCCTTAACATTCAAATGAGGCTTTGTCAAAAATTAAGCTTCTTAATTTTAGATCCTGTCAGACCAAGTCCAACTTATTTTATAGGGTTATTAACTCTACTGAATGTTTTAGTAACCATAGGCTAAGAAAGTAAGTGTCATAAAAATCTGTATAAGATCACAGCAGCATAAGTCTAATACGCAAAAAAATGGAAATGATCCAAAAGACCATCAACTGATATATAAATAAAATGTAGATATCCATACAATGATTGGATTTAGCAATAAGGAGTAAGTTCTCATACATCCTACAATACAGATAAACTCTGAAAACATGCTAAATGAGAGAAGCTAGTAACGAAGTCTACATATTGTATGATTCCATTTATAGGAAATGTTAAGAACAGGTAAATACAAAGAAATAGTAAGTTAATATTGGGGTGAGGATAAATGACAACTGATGGGTAAGGTGTTTCTTTTTGGTAAGTAAATACTGCCAAATACTCCAGGATTAAAAACTAATTAATAGTTAACAAATAAACAATATTGTATAAATGCAATCAATGCACCCATATACCAAGAGTGCCTAAAACTAGAGTAATTACACTGTCTAGAGCCCAGACATAAAAAGATGTTTCATACAATGCAATATCATGATGTCGGGAGGCCTCGCCTTTACTGTGCTGTAGTTCAGCATAGCAGAGAATAAAAACTAAGTCAAATAATAACACTACCACCTCAACCTGTGTTCAGTTATGACTTCTCTGCCCTAATTTCTTCATCTTGGCACAATCTGAGGAAAATGCCACATTGTCTTTTCCTCCTCTCCAATTCGATCATTTACATTAAAAAAGTATAAAATAAGCATCTAATACACATCATACTAACCACTACACTAAGAACTTGGAGCTTCTCTGTAAGAGAGGAGCTGTAAAAATTTGAAAATAACTTCCTGCTTTGGGCATTTTCCTACCATTAGGACCACAGCAATATCTATTACAAATCTAAGACACCGACTTTGGTGTGTATACTTGTAAATGTACAGACACACACACATAACTATAAATAAGCATAGTTTTTAAAAAAAGCTATACTCTGAAGTTCATTCTTCCCCCCACCACCATGAAAAGAGAATAAATACTAGCAAGTTTTGAGACAAATACATACATGGTATGTGAATTATATCCCAAAGCTATTTAAAAGTATATATTTAAATATTACTTAGGCTGTTTTACTTTCGCACTACTCTCTATTTGCTTTGCACTTGAATTTTCATAGGGAGTTTTAGTCTTGGCCTTCTGATTCTGGGCATCTTCCTCTCAGAAAAACATATAGTAGAGGATGAGATTTGAAAATAGGTTAATATGTGAACAGCATAAATGGCAATAAACGAAACTATTTTTCACTATAAAGGTAAGCATTGTAGGAAAACTACCATTGGACACCATCCTCTCTCCATAAAAACAATCACATAAGATCCTACACATAATAGCATTTTGAAAAATATTACACAAATGAAAGGTCTTGTATAGGCAAACTCTATTACTAATTTTAAAGCATTAGTCTCAATAATTATTAACATGTATCAAACACATCTGACATAAAAAAAGTATAGCAAAAATACAATGAAAATTTTATGGTTTTAATAGTCATATTGGTTGAGTGACCAATATTTGGGAATACTGGTCACTCAGCTAAGTCAATGTGATTGATTGGAAAAGATTCAAAGTGGGGAAAGAAATCTAACAGATCTCTCAATTCCTCAAGGACAACCTGTCAGATGTAACCTTAGGCTCAGACACTAGCACAGAGTTCCTAATACATACTACATATTCTAGGAAGATTTATGGAATTAAAGAATTAAGAGAGATGAGGGCTTCCAAGGGGGTAGAGTTACTACGCAAGAATAGAAAGAGACATCGCTAAGCAAATTCTTTTAACTAATCTGGATTTCACTCATCTCTGTATGTAAAATGAAGGCAAAGGCTACTAACACGTCTTCCACTTCTAAAAATTCCACAAAAGTTGTGGAGAAAGGAAGTATAGGCTTTTTTCTAAGTTATGACACTGAGCCGGAAAGATGGCAAATTCAGGCCAAATAAGCACTTTACTTCAGATGAAGCTTTTGGGAAGCACCCTAAATTTTTGACACGGAAACCAACATTATTCCCAAGTGGATAATGAAGAGTCAGGAGTCTCAAAGATTTTGACCTTGCTCTGCCACTGCATAATGTGACCTTGAACAAATAATTTCATCTTTCACAGCTGGGAGATATCACCATTTATCTCAGAGCATCAAATGGGACAAGTCATAAAAGTGCTTGGTCAACTGTCTAGTGCTACACCAATGAAAAGTATGTTCGAATGCACCTCAATGCCCTCAACATTTTCCAAAGACTTAGTTTCCTAAGTAATAACAAAGAAGATAAATTCGTGGTGGGAAATGAGCGTCCAGGGATAGCAGGGGTTCAATAAACGTTTTATAGAATGCAGGGTTATGCCAAGGAAAAGAAAGAACGGGGAATAGTCCCATGACCTCCGTGGATATCAAAATCCTCAGATGCTCAAGACCTTTATATAGAATGGCCTAGTATTTACATATAACCTGCACACATCCTCCCATATACTTTAAATCATCTCTACATTACTTATGATACCTAATACAATGTAAATGCTGTTAGTTGTTATACTGTATTGTTTATAGAATAGGAAGTCTATACATGTTCAGTCCAGCTATCAGAGGTTAACTACTTAGCACACATCAGCAACAAAGTAACATCCTCCCGTATTTTCTATCCCTGTAGGTTCAATTCGCTGATAGAGTATCCCCAAAACTAAAAACGCTACAAAATGTTGCAAAGCTCACTGCTAAGTCCATCAGAAATGCAAGTAGGCTTTCATGAGTGATATTCCCTCCGCCCAAGAAGTCTAAAAAAGAAACCAACTCCAGCCACTAGTATTATTTTAAAGGTATCTCTTAGTTGTTCAATAAAAAGAGCTGAACCCCACCATTGGAGCTATAATAAAAATTCAACAAAAATGGAAGCTGCCAAGGGATCTGATCTTGTTCACCACTGTATTTCCAACACCCAGAACCGAGTCTTGCACAGTTTCTCAGTAAAACTGAGGTGACTGAATTAAGAGAAAAAGCCTAGAAAACTGGGTCTCCACCCTTGCTTCCTCTACTCCAACACGTGGGCGCACCACAGTGCGTTCCCCACCCCCACTTGACTCCAGTAGCTTCAGCCTCCAAACCTAATATACTCCTCGAAAAGTACAGGGGCCGGGCCACACTCCAAAAGAGGAAGAGCAAAAAGTCAAAAGACATAACACCAACCAACACAGGCACGTAAAATCTTGCCATCTGAGATCTTGCGCGTGCTTTTAAGGCGCGCCAGTCTCCACTACCCTCGGCTCTCCTACCGCGCACGCGCACCGCTGCCTTTCTCCGCCCCTCCACCGACTCGCGACCGCGTTCTAACTGCCCCCCCCTTTATTCCCCTACCCCCACTCCCGTCCGCAACGGCCTCGCGCCTCGGAGACCTAGTCTAGTGTGCATTCGTCCGCGCGCCAACCGCCTCCTTCCTTCCTCCACGCGGACACAGTGCTTCGCGTCTATGGGAAGGCCTCACGTCTCTCGCAGGTCTTTCTGCGCCTCCTCCTCATTCCAACTCAAGTCAGAGTCCATCATTACTCCCCGCTCCAACCTCGCGCGGACGAGGTGAAAAGGGTGTGAGGGGGAGGGTGTTCTTCCCCTCCCCCCCAAACATCCCGAGGCGATAACCTAATAGGGCCAAGTCGCCAGCCTGCCGCAACCCCCAAATCCGAAGGGACGCGGTACCGCCCATTCCCCGACTCCAGGGAATCAGTGGATCAGGCTCGGAGAGTGGCTTAGGAGGCCGGTGCTTGGCCGCGCTCAGCCGCTCACTCACCTGAGGCCGCCATGTTGGGAGAAGGAGAGAGAACGCAAAGGACCCGGATGAGGCAATCACGTGATTATAGCGGGCGCGTCGGGCTAGGAGACGCGAAACTGGGAGGGGGTGGGGAGGTGAGGAGAGAGACAGGAGGCGGGGCGGCGCAGCTTAGCTCTAGGTTCGTAAAGCAGCACGAGGAGGTGGCGCGGCGTCCGACGGGAAGACCTGCGCGACATGTGGCCAAAGGGGTGGGGCCTGGCTGTCGCGAAACCCCTAACGCTTTGCGTACGGCTACGCGCGCACGAGGGGTCGGGTCTGAGCTCGGGGCGGGGTCTCCTGATCCGCTGACTTCCGGTCGGTGGGGTAGGCGGAAGGGGTGGGACCGCGTTGGCCAAAGGCTTTTCCCTGGGACCTGGTGAAGGTGAGCTGGAATTCGGAATGGGTGTGCCACAAGGGATTTTTGGAAGCGAAGATTCAGAATTTAGTTTTAAATCACTTTTTTTGTAAATCACTTTTTGTTGAAGCAAAATAAACCCAATATCTTGGGTAAAGATAGTTGTAATTGGGCATGTTTAGAAGGGATAAGAATGTAACAAATATAGAACATCTTTAGGAAGAGCTTTAGGAGAAGGCAGGGGATGCATGGCTAGATCAAGAGCTCCAAGGCAGGAACATCTTGGCAAGTTGGGGAATTTAAAGGCTGGTAACTGGAAAATGGTAAGGGAGTGGAGAGAGGTACAAGATGAAGTTCCAGAGATAGGTAGGGGTTGGATCATGTGAGGCTTTGTAAACCAGGTTTAGGTGTTTGGATTTTATTCCAAGTGGATTGGGAAGGCATGGAAGGATTTTATACAAGGGAATGTCATAACTTAAGTAAAATTTTGAAAAGGATTACTGTCTTGATGTGGTGGTTACATGAGTGTATATGTAAAAATTCATCACAGTACACTTTATAGAAGTTATACTTCGATGCAAAACGCACACACAAAACAAGAATATCCAGGCTACTGAATGGAGAGTGGATTATACAGATGCAATAATGGAAGAAAAAGACCAGTTAAAAGGTTGTTGCTGCCAGGGCCCTGTTATAACTTTTTATGGACTCTGGGCATTTTCACCTTAATAGACCCCTTCATAAAAAACTATTTAAAATTTTATTTTATGATTATGTTGGTATAAAGACAAATAATGTTACACATTAAAACATTTTCTTTTACCTGAAAGTTTGTTTTTATAATTTTAAAATAACTAAAATGTTTTTGTGGGCCCCTAAAAGTATGGTGGGACTTAGGCACTCTGCCTGTTGTGCCTACTGGGTAAGTCGGCCCTAGCTGCTGTATGTAATCCAGGTGAGAGAAGATAGTAATTTAGATGTGGTTATAGAGATGGAAAGGAATAGATGCAGATACATATTTTGGAAGAAGACTTGGTGTTTGCTTAGACGTGAAGGGCATGGGAGAGGGAGCTATCAAAGATGAATACCAAGTTTTTGGCATGAACAACTGGGTAATGCTATTTATTTAGATGGTAAAGCCTAGAATGGAGCAGATTTGGAGAGTGTGTGGGCTCTTTTTTTGGCCATATTAAATTTGAGATAGCTACTAGTTCAGTGCTTCTCATATTTTAATGTCTTAGAAATCACCTGGGAAAATTGTTAAAAGCCAGATTCCAATTAGTAGGACGAGAGTGGACCTGTGATTTTGTATTTCTTTGGGTTCGGATCGTTAAAATGGAATAATATCTGAGAATTAAGAAGAAAAAAGTGTCGACCCAGTTACCATTGGAGACAGTAGATTTCAAAAAGTTCTGAGAAAAGCCAAATAAGATAGGGACAGATGGGGTAGGGACTTTCAGTTCTGAAGCACCTACTATGTCCCCAGATTATAACACTTAACAAGCTAGTTTATATAGTCTTCACGGTGGTCCTCTAAGGTTAATACTATTAATCCTATTTTTAAATAATGAATCAGGCTCAAATAATAACTACCTTACCCAAGTGCACACAGGCAGCATGTGGCAGAGCTGCAGACCCAGAGATGTCTATCAGGTCCACATTCTTTCCAGTTTCCCAGAGACTTCTTAAAAAATAAAGAAAACTTAAAATCACAAAATAAGTGTACGACAACCACTTTGTGGCATTTGTTCTGAAGAAATCCAGAAGGAATAAACTGGTTATCTATCGCTGTATAATAAGTTACCCTAAAACATTGGCATAAAACAACAAACATTTGTTATCTCATTGGGTCAGAAACCCAATGGGTCAGACTCTGTGGGTCAGAAACTGGTTATTGAAAATCACTTGCCAAGTCCTGATAATTGCAGTTTCTCATATTCATGTCTTCCTCTCCATTTTCCTATTATTTCCCTTGTCATTTCTCACTCTGACCGCTGCATTAGTCTCCTAACGAGTCTTCCTGCTTACAGTGTTTCCCTGCTCCAATCCATATGATTTATTTTCCTAAAGCATAGGTCTGAACACATTCCCCTACTGACAAACTTTCCATGACTACATGGCCTAGGCAGACATTCAAGGCTGTGTATGTTCCAGTCCCAAATTACTGGTCCACACTTATTTTCTACTATCCTCCCTTGTCTGCTATGATCCAGGCATGTACACCTTGTGCTTTCTCAACTTTGAGTCTTTCTTTTCCCTTTGCTCTTCCCTCAACCTAGAATACTCTTCACTACCAAATGGATCAACAATACAATCCACCCATTAAAGGGCTCTTCAACTATCACCTTTTCTAGAAACCTTTCTGAGCTTTCCCTGAACCCCACCAGGACGGTGCTTGCGCCTTCTTTGGCATTTGTCACCTTCTTGAATTGCCTTCCCTCCTGTTCTGTCAGCTCCTTGAGGGCAGCATCCATGTTGATTATCTTTGTGTTTTCTGTGTGTTAGCATCTGGAACACTGTCTGGTGCTCAATATATATTCGTTGGTGCTAAAATCAGACTTTCAGGGACTCTACATTCATTGAGGTTTTCAAGAAGTCATCATAACGCATATTGACTTACATGCCTGGATTCATTTAATGTTCATCAAAGTGGAAAACATAGCCCTTAAAAACAACGGCTTTTTTCACAGGCAAAAAGCAAAAATGACTTCCCCCTTTAGACTATTTCAAACTGAAAAATGTTTGGAAACTAAATTAAAATAAAGCAAACAAGCAAATATACATATGTTTATATTTGTTTTCCAGACTCTGAATTTACAAAACTAATTGGCTTAATTTAGTATTTAAGGTTCTTAAAATAGTTTAGTTGAAGTCATCCAAATTTTCTTTTGAAAACTACCCTGATATATATATGTATGTGTGTGTGTACATATCACAAATACCTGACAGTTTAAAATATTTTAAATCTCGACTACATTAATAATAAATTTTAGTTAAATAAAGCATTCCCTTGTTCCTTGCTGAGCCTTACAATCATAATGTACAACAAAGGCATTTAACGAGGTGATTTCAAAGATCTTCTTTTGCATTTTATGAATCTGTGATACTAATTGTAGATATTGTAATCTGATAAAGCTGGCAAAGATATTCTTCAGATAACCAGGACTAAGTTAATCTATTAATAAAAGAATATGGTTCATAAGCTAGTTACTTCTATTTTGTTCAGCCTGGATAGCTGAAATAATCAAATTATTACTGTTTTCTGCTTTATGTCTGCATAATCCAAGCAAAATATGTCACTATTTTAAAGATGTGTATTTCTGTAAAATCTTTTCATCACTGAGTTTTGAATGTGTAAGGTTAATTTTAAATATATATCAAGATTGTATAGGGGTTCTATTTCTGGTATGGTTAATAAGGTTCCAGTGGATAAACCCTGTCATAGATAATAACAATAAACTCTGGACAAAAATAAACAAACCCCCCAACTATCTGAAAGCTGTGGAGAAAGGCAGGCAGGTTTTGGAGAGGAGCTCAGACTTGGAAGAGGGTAATGATGTGAGGTGGCACAGCCAGATATGGTCCATGGTGGCTGAAGCTTCCCTAGAAAATGGCCAAATTCTGCCATTAGGAAGACATTGCCCAGGAAAGTGTCTGATCTCAGAAAGAAAATTGTGTGTGTGTGTGTGTGTGTGTGTGTGTGTATGTGTATGTGTATGTGTGTGCTCTGTAAAGGAAAAAAAATCAGATCTGACCTGTCGTCTACCTCAAGTGAGAGAGTTCGCAGTTTGGGTCTAACCAATTTAATTGCTCGATAAAATAAAAAACCAAACACCTTTGGAGGATGTGTTAGTTTCCTGTTCCTGCTGTAACAAACTACCACAAACCTACTGGCTTAAAATAACATTAAAATTTATTCACTTACAGTTCTGGAGGTCAGAAATCTGAAATGGGTTTCACTGAGCTAAGGTCAAGGTGTAGGCAGGACTGCATTCCTTCTGGAAGCTCTAATCTGTTTTCTTGCCTTTTCCAACTTCTATATACTGTACCCATTTCTTGACTCATGGTCACCTTCCTCCATTTTCAAAGCCAGAAAGATTGGGTTGAATCCTTCTTACATTGTTCACTCTGACTCATTTTTCTTCTGTCTCCCTCTTTCACTTTTAAGGACCCTCATGATACATTAGGCCCACTTGAATAATCCAGGATAATCTTCCAATTTTAGGGTCATCTGGTTAGCAACCTTAATTCCATGTGTAACTTTAATTCTCCTTTGCCACGTAACATGACATATTCATAGATTCCAGGGATTTGGATGTGGACATCTTTTGAGGGGGCTGTTATTCTGCGTACCACAGAGAGATATAACAGAATCTAGAGTCTCCAAAACATAACATTTATAACATACAGGATACAATCAAAATTATTCAACACATGAAGAACATGGAAAATATGACCCATTCTTGAGGAACAACACAACAGAGGCCAACCCTGAGATGACCCAGGTGTTGAAATGATCAGACAAGGATTTTAATGCAACTATTATAACTGTGCTCATTGAGATGAAGTAAAATATACTAGTAATAAATTAAAAAATAGGATTCTTAGCAGAGAAATAAAAAATATAAAAAGAACCAAATGGAAATTTTAAAATTAAAATATCTGAAATAAATTTCATGAGATGGGATTATTAAGAGCAGACTAGAGATGATGATAAGAAGGTCAATCAATAGAAATTATCAACTCTGAAGAAGAGAGAGAAAAATGTGAACAGAGCCTCGGAGACCTGTGGACAATATCAAAAGATATAAGATATTACTGAAGTCTCGAGAGGAGAGATAGAGAGATGAGGTAGAATAATATTTGAAGAAATAATACCCCCAAACTGCCCACATTTGGTTAAGAATCAAGAAACTCAGCAAACCCTAAACAGTATAAATATGAAGAAAATTGTATTGGCTTGTCAAATGCTGAAAACCAATGACAACAAGAAAATCTTGAAAGCCTTCAGTAAAAGTGACATCACATACAGGGGAACAATGTTTTGAATGGCCATGGGCTTACCATAAACTATGGAGGCAAGAAAACAGAGGAACAAAAATTTTAAAGTGCCAGAAGAAAAAAATTACCATAAGGCATAGGCATCCTAGAATTCTCTATCCAGAGAAAATATCATATGGCAGTAAAAAAGAAAGGTATTGATACATACTACAACATGAGTGAACTTTGAAAATATTATGCTAAGTGAGAAGCCAGTCAAAAAAGACCACATATTGCATAATTCCATTTATATGAGATGATCAGAATGGGCAAATCTGTAGAGACAGTGTATATTTAATGGCTGCCAAAGGCTTGAAGGTTGGAAGGAAAGAGGGATGACTGCTAAAGGTTATGGTGTTTCTATGTGGGGTGATAAAGATGTTCTAAAATTATGACAATGGTTGCACAACTCTATGAACTTACTAAAATCACTGAGTTGTACACTTTAAATGGCGATTTATTTGGTATGTGAATTGTATCTCAAAGCTGTTTTAAAAATGAAGGTGAAATAAACATTTTTAGATTCGAGAAAGCTAAGAGTTCATTGTCAGTAGACTTACTTTTGTGATGAAAGCTAAGGAAAGTTCTTTCAGCTGAGGAGAAATGATACCAGAGAGAAATTCAGATCTTCAGGAAAGAACGGAGAGCACCAGAAATAGTAAATTGCTGGATAAATACAAAAGACTCCCCTCCCCCCCACCTAATTTCTTTAAAATACAGCTGACAGTTAAAAACAAATATTATTATATTGTCTTATGGGATTTATAATGTATTTAGATGTATTGCATATATTACAACTACAGCATAAAGAATGATGGTTTTTCTATTTGAAGAAATACAATATTAACTCTAAGTAGGCTGTGAAAAGTTAAGGCTGTATATTCTAAGCCTTAGAACAAGTATTAAAAAACAATGCAAAGAAATATACATTTATGTGGAATTCTAAAAATTATTTAAATAATCTAAAAGAAGACAGAAAAGGAGGAACAGATAAAAATAATTTTTAAAAAACCAGGGTAAAAATAAGATGTATAAAACAAGCACTTTTGCGGGACAACACATACATTGAGTTTTCCTGAGTAACATTTTCACAAGAATCCATACTGTACAGAGCCTAGTACTCCAGGTTGTCATTGCAGCTCTGTTTTCAGTTAGCTCCGCAGAGCAAGGGTAAACAGAGGAAACACAATGCAGGGGGAAGTAAAGTAGAGAGATTATACAAGTTTTCTTGACTATGAAGAATTTGAGCTATGTAAATGGTTGTAACACAAGAACATTTTGAATCTTCACCTCTGGAGAAGAAGCAGGTATCCCTTCAGTGGTGTGTGGGATATGGCTAGGGCACCTCCCAGGTTCTGTCACTTATAGCAGCTACTTTAGGGAGGAGAGGAAAGGCAGGAAGACAACTGGCCAGTGTAGGATTCTGTTGTGATAGCTACTCTCTGACAGCATTCCACAGAGTTGTCTTCTCCAGCCCTCCTCTCCTTTTGTACCCAAGGCTACAAGTGCATAGTGCCTGCAGGAGCTAGGCAGATAATGTAAATGATTTAAGCAGCCTGATAGATCCTGTGGTAAACCTCATGCAGAGCACATTTACTGCTCACCCAGTATCCATGGGCTTCCCATCTCTCAGCCCCCTGCTGCGGGGCATGTGACTAGTTCTGGCAAATAGACTGTCAGTGGAAGTAACATGTGTCCTGTCAGGTTGGAAGCATGTAAAAGCTTAACATGCTTTTGCTCCCTGCTGATGTGATCATGGAGAACACAAATTGAAATAGTAGAGCCATAAGGTGTAAGTAGCCTGGATCTTTGAGTCATTGGTAAGAAGAAAGCTGCAAAAGAGAGTTACCTGATTCACCCTGGACTTTGCTTAAAGAAGAAACAAATCTTCATTGTGTTAATACCCTTCTATTTTGGTATCGTAGCCTAACCTGTACACTTTCTCTAAAGGCAGTAGTCACAACTCAGCCCAGACTCTTACTATATAGTGAAATGTGGGCCCAGCATTGCCTGATCGATCTTACAGTTTTTACTTATTTTATTATTTTTGTTTTTTAGCAAATGCAAGTTTTATTTGAACTGTACATAACAGATATCTTTTTAAAATATAAAACACTTTATTGCCATATGCAACCACAATAATATACATATTGTACAATACAATGCAACATTCAAGTATACATCCAACTGAGTCTTCAAATGGCAGCCACCCACTAAAAATGGTTTTCTCATTCACAGATAAAAAAGCAAAATATATAATTTTGTACTGGTCTTATACCAGTACATACACATTACTGTGTTTTGGCAATTTTGTGCAAAACACAATGTAGCTTACATACTTGTGGCAAGTGTTAATTCAATGAGAACACCATTTCGGCCCTTTGCAAAGGGCTCGATAATGGCCTAAACCTACCTTCTAGTTCATATTCTTCATCCTTTCATTATAATACTAGCTGTACATGTAGATATTACATAATTGCATAAACATAAAATACTATTCTAGTATGACTAAAGTTTCACAGAAGTAGAAACATGGCCCTTTGGATACCATATCACCAATGCTACACAAGAACTGTTTTCAGGCCTATGACCCTACTGCTTCCAACCAGGTCACAAGAGCTAATGGTACCAGACATTCAAAACAAATCCAAACAAACATAAAAGCCAGGTTGTTATTCTGCAGTGATCTTAGCATCAGCAAAAATCATCGTCAGAATGGCTTTCACTGGTACAAAAAGGAATGATGAGAAAGTGTCGAAACTTTGGTATATAGAAAATGAAAATATCTCATTAAGACAACCCAATGATACTTGGTGTTAGAGAAAAATCCAAGTGCAGCAACTGAACTCAATGTTGTGGTATATATAGCACATGACATAGGCAACCCAAATTTGCTAAGGCATGGCAAAGGTATCTAAGTCAATGCACCAATTATTATAGTTTCAAAGCAAACTAAAGGTGACTACTCACCAATCTACAATGACTGTTCTCACGGAGTACAGTGAGGAGTTGGGAGAATTCATGGAAATGAAAGGTGCCAACAGCCCGGGGATTCTTGCGTTGACTACCAGCCTCAGTGTACCATTCATACAACTGGAAAAGTACCCCACGCTGCTCAAGGAGCTCGAGACACACACGGAGGATTATCATCCAGATAGACCAGATATTCGGAAATCCATGATTGCCTTCAAAAACTTTTCAGCCCAGTGTCAAGACGTATGGAAAAAGAAAGAGTTGGAGTTGCAGATTCTGATGGAAGCCATCTGGAGCTGTGAGAGAGATGACATTAAGATCCTGGGCAACATCATTTACATGTCCTAGGTCATGATTCAGTGTGCCAGAAGTGAGGAAAAGAATGAAAGATATTTTCTACTCTTCCTGAATATTTTGCCAATGTTGTGTGCCAGGCCTAAGACGAGTGGTTTTTTCTATCAGGCAAAGCTACCAAGGAATGACAATCGCAAAGCTTGAGGACAGTGAAAACCATAGAAATGCATTTGAAATATCAGGGAGCATGATTGAGTGGATATTAGTGTCATGCAACAACCAGCAGGATCTTCAGGAATGGGTTGACCATCTATAGAAGCAAACAAAAGCCATATCTGTCAGCAACCTTCCTCCCCCTGCCATTAAATCTCATTCTGTGTGGTCTCATATCCTCCCCTCGCATTGGATCACCCCATCCAGCAAGCATGCAGACAGCAAGCCAGTGCCCCTGACACCCACCTATCACATGTTGTTCCACCTCTTCCACCTCAGCACTCCACACATCACCATCAACTGAGGGCTCCTGGAGCCTCCGAAGACCCCCACACCGTGAAGCCTGAGCTGTCTACAACTCTCACCTCCCCTCCGATCCTCGGCTGCTCTCTGCTACAAGGAGGATCTTAGTAAGAGTCTCAAGACCACGAAAAAGCTGCTCCCTAAGCGCAAACCTGAGTGGAAGCTCTCTAATGAAGAGTTTACCCCAGGGAAAAGCACAGCCGCTTTGGAAGAAGCTTCGAAGAGTCACCGAAGCTTACTGCAAAGTGCCAAAACACGGCAAACACTCAATTCAGCATGGAAAGGCACTGACCTGGTGCATAATTATGTCCTGGCCAATATGACCAATCAAGTCTAGACTCCTTGGGTCATCGCAGTAGTCTTTCTTGTTTGCAGCCTTCAGACCTCTGGGAAGACTCTCTGACAGTATACAGACAGCCTATAGTTACAGAATGGGTTCTATATCTCAGTGACTATAATTCCAGGTGGCTGTGAATTCTCTCTTCTCTCACCACACCTCCTTCACCAAACTCATGTATTCACTGTTTTGTTCTTGTTTGCACAGAGACAACTGATGCACTACGTTATTGTTTCCTGGCAGCTGGGTCCTGTTGTTCACAAGCCCAGAGGTGCTAGTGAACTTTTGGTGGTAGCATATTGCTTAGAAAGTCAGAGAGCTTCAGTACTGCATGTGATGAGGTCATTAGGAAAACCGGTAATTCCAAATATCTGCCTATTTCCAAGCTTAAGCCATCTGGAGATTTCATATTTTTATATCAATTAGTATAAATAAGAAAGTTGAGGAGCAGTCTTTTGAAATTACTTAGCTCACAGTATTAGTATTAACCCACAGTAGAGATGGGGTGTATATATGTTCACTCAAATAGCAAATGGAATTTTTGGAGAAATATAACTATGAAGTTCGTATAGTTATTCGATATCATATAAAGAATTCAAATCTTCTGGTTTTTAGAAGATCAACCAGAAATAAGGATTTTTTTTTTGGTGAAAATTCCAACACCTCTCCAACTCTTTCATTCTGCACCAGCCCCACTGCCTCTGCTCTAGTTATGACTCTCCTTTCCCTTCTAGTCACTTCAGGAATATTCCACTTCACTTTGTCTTCACCCAGTCTACCTAGCACACAGTGCCCGTCTGAATTTTCCTAAAACAGGGCTCTGTGATGGTCAACTTTGTGTGTCAACTTGACTAGAAAGAGGTGCCCAGATAGCTGGTGAAACATGATTTCTGGGTGTTTCTGTGAGAGCATCTCTGGAAGAGATTAGCATTTGAATTGGTGGACTGAGTTGAGAATCACCTTCACCGATGCTGGTGGGCGTCATTCAATCTGATGAGAACTTGAATAGAACGACAAGGCAGAGGAGGGCAAATTCACTGTCTCTGCTTGTGTTGAGACACCTGTCTTCTCCTGACATTGGCCATCAGTGCTTCTTGGTTCTCGGGCCTTTGAACTTGGACTGAATTACAATGCCAGCTTTCCTGGTTCTCTAGTTTACAGATGGCAGATCTTGGGACTTCTCAGCCTCCGTAGTTGCATGAGCCAATTTCCGTAATAATTTTTTTTTTATATCTGTCCCTATATATCCTATTGGTTCTGTTTCTCATGAGAACCTTGATTGATACATATCCCATTTCTTTCCAAGATCTTACTCCTTAGTGTAGACAGCACTTAATAATCTGCCTTCAGCTTGCTTCTCCAACCTTATCTGTTGCCCCCAAGTTTTGCCCTGCCCAGAGCAGACACTGGGCTTTCCCACTGTTACCCACTATTCTCTTCACCCTATTTGTACCTTTTCATATTTGCCAAATCCT
>NW_006430043.1:1586325-1586695 GCF_000325575.1 Pteropus alecto
TCCTACTATATGTGCATTTGGTTTATTTTATCTTCCTAGTTAGATTATAAACTCCAGGGGGTATTTTATACAGGTTTGATTTTCCTCTCCTCCAAGGCCTTGTACCCTGTAAACATTCTTTTTGATGAGGATTTCTGCTTGAGGAATATGGGCGGGGCCCAAACCCAATCTCCACCAGCAAAGATGCCATAGTTCCCACTTCCTGGGTTGAATACTGTTGGTCAAAGGAGAGACCAGGGAAGGCTTTGGCTAGAGATTTGTATTTGGGTTTGTCAAACCTGAACCCAAATCTGGACCCAACTCTGGACCCAGGCAGGAGAGCAGTCTGGGGTTGTTCATTAGGACAGGCTTGTTTGACAGTAGCTGACTC
>NW_006430043.1:1586753-1603383 GCF_000325575.1 Pteropus alecto
TGTTTGAGAAACAGCTAAAGGCCCGACTCTTGGCCCTTAGGAGTTTACAAACCTATAGGTAATTGTGTGCTCTTGGCAGGTATTGATAAGAAAATAATTCACCTAATTAATGTTTTTGTTGTATGTCTTTGCATATAGGAGAAATAAATAGAAATGAAGTACTCTTTAATAGACAAATCATAGGTAAATGCAATAGAGGACGAAGCTAGGGATGAACTCATCACAGAGCCTGGTCAAGTTATATTCTTTCTTATCTTGACCCTTCCTTGCCTGAGATTTGTATTTGGGTTTGTCAAACCTGAACCCAACTCTGGACCCAGGCAGGAGAGCAGTCTTCCCTCTTCACTTTCCTTGTCCAAAATCCTGTTCATCCTTCAAGGATCACCTCTCCTCCAGGAAGCCATCCTGGATTACTCCAGACTCCATTAACGTGTTTTGAATACCAGAATTAATAAACATTTATCACATGGTGTGATGACATACTTAAACTCTTTGCCTCTGTTTTTTGTGATTTCCCAACTAAGTTCTAAGTCCTTTGAGTAATAATAATAACAATAAAACATAATATTTATCAAGCATTTGTTATGACCTTGGTACTATGGAGATATATATATGTGTATATTTATATATATATTATATTGAATTTCAGCCATCCATCTTATGGAGAGGTACTGTTATTTTTCTCATTTGACAGCTGAGGCAACTGTGTATTAGGATAATTTTCAAAAAGGTAAAATAATGACTCATATAAATACGAAGTGAACATACATCAAAGGTTTTATTTAACTCACTAAGGAGGAAAACTGAAATTTGTTAAAAACCAATTTAAAGAATAAAGAGCAGACTTATAGGCAATCAGGAATGCTGAAATGAATTTGCTAATAGGTACAAAACTGGTTAATATACAGGTATGAAAATGTAATATTTGGAATCGTCTTTTCTGCGGGGCAGAAATCAAATTTTTATCTCACTGGACAGAGTTCATTTTCATTTCTATGGACAAAAATTATTTTCATTAATGTCAGTTTTTCCAACTTACAAAGTCTAGTCAAAAACAAAGGTATATTGAATGTATTGATTATTTTCTTGGCATATCTGAAAATAAGATTGAAGTCCTAGTGAGAGTCTTTAAAATAAACAATTTTTATAAATTAAAAAAAGTCAAAAGTGCAGACCCCTACAGATTCAAATAACAGTGAAGAATCCTAGAGAAAGTTCAGAATTCCACTCAAAAAGCACCCAGTAATCTTTAGCTTGTTTCAAAATTTTTCTGCATATATTGGGTCTTGGAGTACTTTTATTCTTCAGCATCTAACACAGTATCTAGCACATATTAGGTGTTCGATAAGTGCAGGCTGGTTGATTGATGAGAATTATTTATTGATAGATTATAAAGTTTGTGGTAGATTGAAAACTATGACCAAAGTATTTTGCATCTTCTTCATTGAGGAGTCTATTTTCTTACTCCTTGAATCTAGAATTGCCTTGTGACTTACTTTGACCAACAAATATGTCAGAAGTGACGATGTGTGACTTATGGAACCTTGACTTCCAGAGACCTTGCACTTTCACTCTCTTGGGACCTGCCTTTCCCAGGTAAGAAACCTAGACTACTCTGCTGGAGAGCCACATGGAGGAGAACCGAGGCACTCTAGCTGACACGTAGGCCATCTTGGGTCATCCTCATCCAGGTGACTGCAGCCACATGAGCACAGGTGAGACCACAGAAAAACTGCCCAGCTGAGCCCAGTTAAAATTGCAGAGTTGTGAGTAAATAAATGGTTATTGTTTTAAGCCTGTACGTTTTGGAGTGTTTTGTTATGCAGCGATGGGTAAACTGATACAGAGCTAACTGTGCAGTCGTAGAATGTCAGCCAGGGGCAGGGGGCAAGTGTTTCTTCTTTGGGGATATAGGCTCTTTCCCGTGGTTGAATTTCTCGGCTTAGCTGTCCTACACTCCAGCTGGTTGGGTCGCCTGTGCTGTTCCTTGAAGGAAGTGTCATTACCTGGGTATGTGGTTTGGCTACAAATCTAGGTGCCCATGCAGCCCCTTTGATAGGCTCATTATCTGCATTTGGCTGGGCACTTGTAGAGAAGTGGATGGAAGTCAACCTTCAAAAGAAGAGAGGCAGTGAACAAGCAACCCTTTCTAGGAAATTTACATCTGAACATGGACATGTGCACAAATTAAAGTACAAAGTTAACTCTATCATCAATATCTGCTCCCTCCTTTCCTTGAATCTGTATGACACTTTTGCTTTCCAAACATTTTTCTACTTGCTTTTTTGAGCTCCAACCTAGCCCAGTGGGTAAGAAGGATAGGTGGGGAAATCAAGAGATTTGCCCAGCACCACACAGCAGCTTAATCATGGGCCATATCCCAGGCTTCCTGCTGTAGTGCCCAGTGGCCTAGTGCTAGGTACTGCCCAGAGCAGGTGCCATGTGCAGTCCTTTCTCTCCAAGGATCCTTGGTTCAGGAGACACACCCAAGACATACATATGAACTCAGGATGATGTCAGGATGGCAGTGTGGTGTCAAGGAAAGGTCTAGTTCAGTTCTGTTAGCTCCATCAGCTGCATGATCTCAGGTAGTTACTCAATCTCTCTAAATCTGTTTCCACATTTGTAAAATAGGATTAAAATTATATCTACCTATACATTAAAAAAACCTTTAAATAATGGTCGCATTTGGAGTTAGGTGTGGATCTGGGCATCTGGGTCTAGGAGGAAGACTTACTTTTCATTGTATATCTTTTGTACTATTTTTATAATTTTATAATTGTAATGATTAATTTTACATGTCAACTTGGCAGGCCTAAGAGATGCCCAGATAACTGGTAAAATATCATTTCTAGGTGTGTCTATGAGGGTGTTTCTGGAAGAGATTAGCATTTGAATCAGTAGACTGAGTAAAGAAGATCATTTTCACCGGTGCAGGTGCGCATTATTCATTCTGTTGAGGGCCTGCATATAACAGAAAGGCAAATTCACTCTCTTCATTAGCTGAGGTGTCCACCTTCTCCTGCCCTCGGACATTGGCACTCCTGATTCTTGGGCTTTTGGGTTCAGGCCAGGACTTATACCATTAGGCCCTGATTCTCAGGCCTTTAGACTTGGACTGAATTACACTGGTAATTACACTCACTCTCCAGCTTACAGATGGCAGGTCATGGGACTTCTTAGCCTTCATAATTACATGAGCCAATTTTCATAATGAATCTCCTCATACATATCTATATATGTCCTACTGGTTCTGTTTCTCTGGAGAACCCTAACTGATACAGTAATCATAGGGCAAACGTTATTCATTCAATAACAATACTAATTAACCAAGAAATAAATGATTGGTTCATAATAATTCTAATTAGCCAATAAATAAATATCATATCTAAAAAAATAAAATTATGTCTTTCTCCAGTAGTATACTTAGAGTATTTGAAACTCTACCTCTAAAGGACAAAATTATTTTTCGAAGGAATAATTATTTCCTTGATTCATTTTTCAGCTCTAGAATAATTAACAATTAAAAATGTTATTTAACTTAAAATATATTCAAATACAGTAAAACATTTCATATATGAACTAATGTTTGCATTTACAAAGCAGACCGTTATACCTTGCAGTTTGCACTGTCATTGTTTTAAATTTCAAACACAAATGAAAATTTCGTCTACCCAGAATGGCAGAATTGGAGTAACTCAAATGTTGTTTCTTTACAATCACTGTGTGTGTGGTTATTGTGTATTTCTCATCTACCATTTAAACCTAGGAATATGTATTACTACAAGGGTTTGAACAATTCTCAACTATTACAAAGTTTTCTCAAAATGAACAAGTAGAGTGGAAAACATTGGGTGTTCACTCCATATGGAATACTATGTTTATTAAAAAATAAGTAATGGAAGTGTGTTAATTTGAAGCTTACCCATTTATTATTAAAACTCAATAGTAATGATAACAATTGTTTAGAACTGAGACTAACAAAAGATTTTCTCATGGAATGTTTTATCTTTGACCTTGTTTAGAATTGTCCACACATGAAGATAATAAAAACAGATTTTTAATCAGTTTTATTGTTTTTAAATTTCCTACAGACAATGTACCCCCTTACTGCCTAACCCAGGGTGAACTACTCCCAGAGCCCTAATCTCTTTACAAGGTCCCTGTTAAAGATCAAATGAAATAATATTCACTGATGTCTCAAATTCAAATGCTGTTTAGAGTTCAGAGAGGCAAACATGTGAAATGTCTAAGTCACAGAGAATGTTGCAGACTGTGAAGACCAAGGAGTGTGTGCCCTGCCTAATGGTGTTCACACTCAATGCTTCTGTCTGAGACTTCGTAAGAGTGGGCTGACAGCTTGTGATACTCGTGACCAATGACAATTCATACTTAGGTTTGGGCTGACTTCAAAACTCTTTTCCACTGTGTCATTTTTCCTCGCCTTAAACCCTAGTATCCTCTTCAATAACATAAGACCCCTAATACTTATCTATCTTGGGGAACTTAGAGACATTTTATTTCAAATTCTAAGCACCGTGCCTGGCACATACTATGCACTCAAAGAGGAGTAGCTTTGTATAAAACAGCTGATAAACTACAAAGCATTATACAAATATTAGGTATTATTGCAAAGGACCTAAACACTAGGGTAAAAATAACACCTTACTTTGACACTAATTTATAGATGGAAACTGACTTATCTCCGAGGTAAGAACAAAGTTAGAAACATGGGAGCCCTGGAGAAGCTGAGAACTAAGGTGGGTGGGAGTTAGATGAAAAATGAGTCGTCTACCTGTGGGGAGAGGACAGGACAGACTGGGACCGTCGTTACTGAAAGTGTGGTTCTGCATCAGAGAAAGAGGTGTGGGTGGGTCTATCTCCGGGGTCCTCGCAGTTTAACAGGGTAACATGCCACCCACAGGAACATTTACAATGCAAAATTACTTTTAAAATAGCCACATGGAACTTCAACTTTGTTGAAGTTCACTTTATGATGGCAGAAAACTAAAAGCAATGTAAATATCCAAAAACAAGGGGACTGGTCAAATAAATTATGCTATATCCATTCATTGAGCGAATGTTATTCAATCCTTAAAAAAATATTATTAGAATCTATGTAGAAGAACAAAAATATTGATAAAGAAAGAAATTCCTACTATATGTGTTATATGTAAAGAGGAGATTACAGAACAGTGGCTACAATTCCATCTCACTTCTGTGAAACAAATAAGTATGTTAAAAGATCTTGAAGGATACATATCAAGGTTTTAACAATGGTTATCGCCAGGTGTTGGCATTCTGGACTTTTTAAATGCTTTCTTATTTCTGCTCATCTGTGTTGTCTAATTTTCAACAATGAACATGTTCTGCTGTTGTAATAAGGAAAACAACATTTATTTTTTAAAGTGTGGTGAGAGTCAATTGGGTAAAGATCAAAGATTGTGTTAATAGGATTGAACTAATCTGGAAAAGCACCCAGTAAGAGACCCCGAACTTTCCTCACAGGGCGAAGAAGGGTGAGAGGTGTGCATGGCAGGGGAGAATCATATCGGGGACAAGATGAGGAAAGCTGGGAGAGCTTGGGCACAAAGGAGATGTCGGGGTTGGGGGCCCCACACCTGGCATTCACAGAGCCAGTTCCTTGACTGTTAGACTACGGTCATTTGCCACTCTATCCACACCTCTAATATGGCCCTCAAGAATGAAATTCAAGCATGGGATGAAGCTCTGGATGGGACTTCAGTCTACTGATGTCGCTTGTACTTCAAGAGTCTATGTTTCTATGAACATGGCCTACTGGAAAAGTTGAAAAGAAATTAGAGGTGAATGCAGGTGGAGAAGCCAACTATTAGCAGCTGCAGCCAGATGATGGTGCTATAAGGCAGAAAATCAAAGCACAGCCTAGTAGTCCCAAATTAGGCTGGAATGATCATTCTCACCTGGAAGGCCAGCAGGAGGCAGAGGAAAGTTAAGAGGCGTGCAGCTTCCACAGGTCCCTCTGGAGTCACCAGTCTACAACGCCTTTAATTGCTATTCAGTAAATTGGAATATTATAACGATGAAGTGCCAGGGACAAAAACAGAATAACTCAAACAGGTGCAGATCTTGAAACTAAATGCTTAGAGAGAGAGTTCAAGGTACCTCTTCAGGCTTGTCCCTCAGCCCTCCCCTGCTTTTGCTAAGCCGCACCCTTTCACCAAGCCTCTTCCTGCCCTCCCTCTGTCCTCCCTTTTATCCCCACCCCCACCCCCCATTCACTGAACACATTTTGGGTACTGTAACATTTAGCCAGAGCCCGGGAAGGTGAGGGAAAGATCCCTGAGGATGAGGTAGGAGGGAGCTAAGTGAGTTGCAATGTGTGTGCGAGGAGTGGATGTGTCAAGTGTGACTGGCAAAGAAGACCACACTCTCAAGTCCTGACGCAGGAGAAGGTACACCTGGAGGAAAACCTGAAGCGAGGTGTCAAGGAGGCCAGGGAAAGAGAGTGTTTCAAGGAGGGAGCATTCAACTGCTGAAAACTAAGAGATCTAGGAATATAAGAAATGTCAAGTGTCCAGGGATTTTAATAATGTGGAGTCCCTGAGAACCTTGGTTAGTGCAACTTCCCTGGGGTAGTGGAGCCCAGGCCAGCCTAGAGTGGGCTGAGGAGTGAACGGGGGTCACGAAGGGGAGAGCCTGTGAAAAGGAACAGATTGCTAAGGAAGGAGCTGCTGGGGAAGGTGGTGCAGAAAGCTTGTTTTAAGGTGAGCACCACTAGAACAGGTTTGAATGCTAATGGGAAAGACCTATCAGACTGAGAGACAAATCTGATGTAGGAGGAAGAGGAAGGTCAGCTGATGGTATACGGAAGGGGATGGGGTTTAGGCCTTTTCTTTTGCTTTTCCTTCTACCTGTGATGCTTACCTTGTATGGCGGCTTCAAAGACCAGCTCAGGTGTCACTGCTTCTGGGATATCTACAAGACAAAACTTTGCCTCCACCCACTCACAGTGTGTTTATAGCTGGATTCTAGCTTTTATCATATATTATGGAGAACAGGGACTCCCACAGAGGTGTCTGTACCCTAGTACTGTGTCTGACACATATATAGTCAACTCTAATAAGTAATTTCGAGTGGATAGCCGGATGGGTAAATGAATGAAGTGTCAACACCGTGGACATCACTGTAGTAGGGTGAGGATAATAGGAGGATGGCCAACTGAATGAGAAAATTGACTCTTTCTCTTAGGGGCTATTTCATATATCTTTTTTTTCCTGCATGAGTGGAGCCCTGACAGTTCCCAGGCCCTCACATAATCTCTCAAGGAAACTAGCTTAAAGGATCAGCCCGATGTAGACAAAGAAACAAATGCATTCAGAGTCCCTGCTCCCATCAGTCCATATATACAACAAGCTCAGAGGTCAGAGGGAGGGAAACAGAGTGGGGGTGAAGGTCAGGAGAGGCACCTGAATTCCTTTCTCCCAGCCCATAGCAGGGATTCTCAGATATTTTCCAGTTGAGTTAAGAAGCAGCAGCAGAGGCCCTCTGGAATGTAAGTATCAGATAAGATCAGGACCCCTCCTTTCCAGGAAGCTTCCATTTTCTTTCGTCTGGGATAGATAACACATTCTTTCCCAGGAACTAGTTTCTGTCCCCTTTAGTCCCTGAATTTTATCCTCTACCCTGGAGTGGGGGTGGAGGGGAGGAGAACTTATCTCCCACATTCATTCTATGTCTCCTACCTCAGCGCTCATGTCCACTTTTGGGTCTCTGCACCCCTTATGGCTCCTGCATCTTGGGCCTGTACTTCTGAACCTGGAGGGGGAATGTCTCGTTTTAATCATTGCATGGACATCTCTTAGGTTCAAGCTGGAGGTTATTAACCCCTGCTATGGGCTTTACTACCCTGTCTCTTCTAGGACGGTAGAGCAGGCACCATGATTGGACCCATACGATGTCCATTCAAATAATCGATGCCAGCCAGTATATGGGGCCAGGCACCCATATATTGTGTGGTGCTAATTAGAGGTGGAGAGGACACCAACAGTGGGTGCTAGAGTTATGGGAAAGGCTTCAGGTAGGAGGTGTCATTTGTGCTGAGCCTTGAGGGAAGCACGGGATGTAGGAAACAGAGGAGCAAGGGTACATAGAGGAATGGGCAGAAGGCATTATAAGAAGTATTGTTGGGATCAGCTCAAGTGAAGCAGAGGGTTTAGTGAAGAAGGAGATTGAAGGGTTAAGTAGGGAGATAAATATGGAGGTGGTGGAAGAGCTGGAATAGGAGAACAAGGAGATAGGATTCTATACTTTCACAGTGAGAAGCCATCAGAGGTGTTTACAGTGGGAGGAGGGGAAGTGGTATTGGGGGACTGATGTGGATTTAAAGATAATTACGGAAGCAAAGTGTGAACTGTTGTTCAGGGCGGAAAAGTGAGGATCTCATGCCCTCATCTGCACCACTCATCACCCTCAGCTGTTGCCACTGTCCCAGAGGGACCTGAAAGTACCATGAGTGAAGATCCAGGATAAGTGGGACTGAGGGAGCCAGGAGAGACACTGTCTCCCATCTCCCAGTCTGGAGATTCTCAGACCTTGTGTCTACCCCTGATCGAGGGGTTTATCCACGGTAGACTTTGGACCTCAAAGCCTTTCCTGCCTCCCAGGTACCACAAGACAGGATAAACTATTCTGAGCCAGAGGGCCTGGCACTGTGCAGGGAAGAGCTCAGTTCACTGCATGCCACCTGGCTTCTCCATGCTCTCACCTCAGGTAGGAGTGGAGAATAGAGGGCAGAAATTCAAAAGCAAAAGGGATGGTTTGGAATGAGCTCACGGGGCCCATGCGGATATCCCAGAGGCACAGTCTACTCACAGAGGTTCCTGAGAGTGTCTCCTTTGTCTCCTGGTGACCCCCAGACCCAGACCTCATTGACTTCTACCCCTCCCCCTCCTTCTGCTCATCCCCCAGAGGTCAGGTCCTGGAAGAGTCCACCAGAATGCAGACTCACACCGATTCCTGGGGTCTGGGAGAATGCCTCGGAGGCAGGGGAATGGAGGCAATGACCTTTCTAGGACTGTTCTTGTGGGGGCCTTGGCTGGGCTCTTTGACTTCTATCCAGGGATAGCTCTCTGGGAACCTGGGACAGGGCCATTTGGAGCTGCTATTACAGGAACAGAAATATATTTAATGTGAGTGCTGGGATTCCAGACCTTTGAGTCTTTGGTCATCCCTCCCTTTGTCCCAGTGCAGGCCACTTGCCTTTCTTCATGTCCTGCTTCCCCACCCAACCCACTTCTCCTTCAGGACAGGGCTAGAAAAGTGGAAGATGCAGACTCAGTTCTGAACTTGCTGCAGGGGTGCTGTCTGCAGCCCCTTCTGTCTTGGAGCAAGAGTGTAACTTGGCCCCTATGTGGCTAGGAACCAGAAACGCCTCTGTGTGTGTGTGTGTGTGTGTGTGTGTGTGTGTGTGTGTGTGTGTGTGATGCTTCCAAATGTGGGGGAAGAGGAGGTATTTTCAAATGATTAAATCAGTATTCCCACTTTCATGATCACTAGATCTCCTCCAAAAATGGCCACTGCTTTACTTCTAGAAGGGGAGTTTTCATGGACCAAAGCAGGTAACTCTCTAAGCCCTTGTTCATGGTGTTCCCATCACCATTCCCTGCCCCCATCCTCTGTCCATTTATATTCCACTTATCCTGACCTATCAGCACGTCCAGGAAACCCCTTCCCCTGTCCACCATCCTTCTTGTAACCCTGGGTACACCTCTCCTCTCTGATGACAAAGTAGAGCAGACTCTACTGAACCTTGGTCCCCTGTAGTGTCCTGTAGATGGGTCAGCCTGGTGTTTGCCCAGTCACACTTTACACTCATCAAGGGCAGTAGCCGCATCTCCTCCTGGGCAGGGTAGGAGTGGGAGAGAGGCTAGTATGAGGGATTAGAGAAAGAAAAGTGTGTGTGTGTGTGTGTGTGTGTGTGTGTGTGTGTGTGTGTGTGTGAACAGAGGGCAGGAGTGAGGACATGCATGGACTCCTCCCCTAATCTCTGCCAACCCTTATCACCACTAACCCCCTCAACTGATTATATTCTTGGTATATAGTTTTATAGTTTGCATTTTGTGTTTTATGTGCATAGATAACTATGAGTTCCCCTCCCTAAACATCCAGGTGCCCAGGAGGATATTTCTGCTCTGCACTCAGGGTCCTGGGCCTCAATGCCTCCTTAAAAACTGGGACTTGAATTCTTGCCTCATTGTCTTCCAAACCTCCCTCAAGGATGGAACTAGATGGAATTGCCACTTGGTATACTGGCAAATGCTCTGCAAATACCAAGCCTCTCTTGAGGGTCAACTTATGGAACCCCAGGCCCTTTGGATGGGCGGAGGCCACATGGCCATCTGCTCTGACTCCCTGCCTGAAGCCCAAAGCCCAGACTGCCTCTCTAGGATGATGATGAGGCAGGCAGCCCTCCTGAATGTAGGACAGTGTCTTAAAAACTCTTTAATTTGAGCAGAAATCTGCCTGCTGCAGCTTCATCACTTTGGTCTAGTTGTACCCCTGGGAGTCACAAAGACTAGATTCTAATTTCTCTTCTCTTAATCAACAGTCCTTTGGGTATTTTGTGTCACTGAAAGTGGAGGGGAAGTTAAAAGAGATTGGAGGCTAAATCTACATTTTGTTGGTGAGTAAAAGAGGGCTCAGAGAGGAAAGGACAGGGTTATGGTTGCACAGTGAACCAGCCTGACAGACCTTGGTCTCCTGACACTGCACAGGGCACATTTTTTACCTCCCAGCCGTCCTTTTCTCCAGGGCAAACTCCCCCCTCCTCTGAAATCTTACTTTAATCTGCTCAGTCCAATTTTGCTTCTAATCGTCTGCACATTCTGTCTCACCTTGAGTTCATCCTGTAATTTAAGCATTGTCTTGCCCCCAAGGGCCTAACATGGAACAAGGTGGTCAAGAAATACTTACTGGATGAAGGAACAATCAAAGTAGCTTAATAAAGTTCCTTAAGTGTGCTTGCTATATGCTTCAGTTCCTTTCATCCCTACCCAAGCCTTCATTTAAATGTTGAAGAAAATCAGGTAAGGAGGTGAGGAAGAGATGAAGTCACAGCTTCTGGGAAGCAGGTGTACCCCTGCACTGCTCTTGTTAAAGCATTGAAACACTGCACTTGAGTTCTAGCGGTAAATAGTCACTGCCTGAGCTGTCCAAGTCCTCCCACCTCATCTTATGTTCCTGGAAGCTCTCCCCGACATTGGCTCTAAGGAGTAGGCATTCAAGCTCAAAATCTTTTCACTGTAAACTTAAGCCTGGGTTTATGCTGCAAGTCCATAATCCTTTCACCTAACCCTTGGGTCCAGATGACTCTTGGGATTCAGAACATTTTAGATTTTAGAAAGGATATATAGGTAATTTAATGTGTAAGGAAAACCACAGTGGGAGTTGAGGTGGCACCTGGAATCATGGAATCGGAGACATCAATATTTCTGCAGTGGAAGGTATCAATATTCACACTAAGTGGGATACATAAAAACTGTAGATAGCCTGTCAGGTTTTGCATGTAAGTGAATTATGAGCTTTCTGGAGTTTGGGATTCTTGGATAAAAGATTGAACAATAAGATACTGCCTTTTAAGGATGATTTATGTATTACTTGGTGGGAGCATGAACAAGCCAGAGAACTTGCTGAGAAGGGCTGGAGTGAGGTGATAGAAACTTGAATGTGGCACATGAGCGACAACTCCAGGGGACCCCAGGAAGGTTTTGATTTGACAAGGCCTGTGACCGTACAATCATCCTTAGCTCTGCAGACATAGGGATCTAATAACTCTGAGGAACAGAGTGTGGCTGGGCCTGGGGCCAGACAGGGCTCAAGGCAGCATGAAGGCAGGCAGCAGGCCTTTGAGAGCCTGCCTGAACAGAGTCACCTCCTTATTTAGGCCTAGGGCATTGGGGCAGCTGGAGGATTGGCATCTAGTAGCTGCAGGAACAGATTGTTCAATTGGTGCTTTGGGCTCAGCTCAATCCCACCTATGCCCTTGTTACTTCTGCCAGCTCAAGGTTATCTCTCTGGTGATGTATTACCTGAGGCTTAGCATTTGCCCAACTGTGCTCTCTTGCCACTGCTACAGACAAGAGTGGACTCAGATTCTCTGAAGCCCTATTCACTCAATAAACATGCATTTATTGACTACCTACTATGTGCTAGGCCTGCTGTTGAACCTTGGGGACTTTACTCTCATCATTCTCTCCTCTGGAATGTACACCTCTCCTACTACACAAGTCCTAGCATTGCTCAGGTTCCATTTCTACTGTAAATCATGAATCATGATCACCATCCTTACTCTGAATGCCTGTAGCATTTACTGCTGTGCCCTTACTTGGCTTTAAATTCACCTTGTGTCCTTTCTTGTATCCTTGCCTTATGTTTGTTACTTGTATTTTTATTTGAAAGTCTGTGTTTTGCATCGGTTAAGGCTAAGACCAAGGGTCCAACTTTTCCCAAAGTAGCCCCTGCCACTCCTTCCTTGAGCATGTGTGGAATGCAGGAGTGACTCCAGGCGAGGACTGTAAAGCTCTTCCAAGGTTAGGTGAAAATTGTGCCTGGGGCCTTTAAATATTTGCACTAGCATTCCTAATTGACAGCAAAGATTTATAGTTTAGCACCTTTCCATTACAAAGACTGTTTAAGTGATGGAGGGAGGCTGTGTAATTTCTGTACCTGGGGGGAAAAAAAGGTAGCAGTAGCCTTACATGAGCTTGATATCCATTCCACATGCTTTAATATTCATTTAATAGCGTTTGTAACATACAGGATTTTCCTCTGGCTAGAATGACTTAGATTGGGGCCTGCTGGAAAGCCTCTGGGGTTTCTTAAAGATGTAGGGGGTGCAAAGTGGGGCCACAGACAAAGGAAGCCATTTTCAGCCATTCTCCCATTAGGTTCTGTTTATTGTTAAAGGAGTAGCTACAAAGGAAGGAAGATGCCTGTTGACAGCTTAGAAGATCCCTCTACTCTCCTTCCTCCTTCCCTTAGGTGTTCTGCATGCGGAGCCCCATCCTGGTAGGTTATTTGCTCATTTATTTGTTCATTCATTCACTCATTCATTCAAAAGCTAGTGAGAGCTGATTGTTAAATTCAAGAGTTTTTCTTGCCAGAATTAAAGCACTAGTAGCTTGAAATTGACCACAGTGGGAATATTTATACCATGGGTATTGGCAAATGCTACAGGTCAGAGCTACTTAATTTCATCTCAAAAACAAAAACAGTCCCCCATACTGGTTATTGATGACTTAACCCATGCTGGAACTGTGCTAAATCCCAGGGGAACAAGAGCCTGGTCTCTGCCCTCAGGGAGCTTATAGTCTAGCACTGCAGTGTCCAATATGGTAGCCATTAGCCACTTGCCACTACTGTGGCTGTTTACATTTAAATTAATTGAAATTAAGTGTAGTCAAAAAATCATTTTATCAGTCGACATATTTCAAGTGCTCAGATGCCACATGTGGTTAGTGGCTACAGCATTGGACAGCACAGATATAGTATATTTTCCATTACTGCAGAAAGTTCTGTTGTTCCATGGGACACTGGGTAGAGGCAGGAGAAGGAAGAGGAATAGGCAAGGAAGATGGGTCGTATATGCAGACTCAGACTACCAGACCTTCAAAATGATAGAACCAAGTGCTCTAGACTGTGGGTTTTAAACACTTTTTAAAAATTAAAATCCATTATATGTATATATAAAACAGATCTATCTTCTCTCTCTCTCTCTCTCTGTCTCTCTCAGAAGTTTCATGAAACAGTATAACAGTGGTATTCACCCTTACCGCATGGGAGGATTTTGATCTAATTTATTCTACTTTATTCTATTTATGTTATTAAGAATATATTTATTTATATGCTCATTAGTCAACTCTTATACACCTCAGTTTGAAAAATACTGCTTTAGATGTTAGTGGGGATGGGGCAGGGTGATGGGGGTGGAGAATAGAAGAGTGATACAGGTGAGGAAGGCTTCCTGGAATAGAATGCAGTGGCTTTTGGAAAGGTAAGAGGGAAAAGACCAGTTTAAGTGTGGCAAAGGGAACTAACTTGAGGGGACAGCATGGGCCACAAGGGGCTGAAATTCACTCCCCACCCCTGGGTGGCGTAAAAGTCTCTGCTTTCCTCACCTTTCTCCTCCCCTTGGCTCCCCAGTCCTTTCATTTGGCCTTGAGTGTAAATCATTAGGTCTAGCAGTGGACACAAATCAGGACTCAAATAACGAGCATGTGTGGGAAGGGCCTAGCAGAAGCTGGACAATGTAAATGAACCTCTTCAGATTGCTAGGGGGGTAGATGATGGAGAAAGATCAGCCAATTAGACCCTGCTGCCTAGGGTGGGGCTGGGGGGAGAACTCTTTGTGCTTTAGGCACAGGGCATTGTGATGTCTCAGAGTCCCCAATTTACCCTAAACTCCTCCTACTGCAGCACCAGTCACTTCATCATATTTCTATCTTTCTTTATTTTTTACAGGAGAAAAATTCACTGTATATTAGGATATGCATGTTCTCGACTTATTTTTAATTGTTTTTATTAGAAACTGAATGTATACAAAGAAATAATTATACCATGCATATAAGTTATGGTGAATTACAATAAAATTGACAATCATGTGGCTACCATCCAGAATAAGAAAAAGTTTTTTTTTGTCACCTTTGAAGTCTCCTATGTGCCATTCCATGCTGTCATACTGTTTCTTCCTGGAGGAAACCACTACACTAAATTTTGGGTTATCATTCCCTCGCTTTTCCTTATAGTTTCTCGCATAATCTGTAGTTTAATCTTGAATGTTTTGAGTTGATATAAATGGAATTACTGAATTTTTCCACAGCTTGATTTTTTCACTCAATATTTTCTGAGATGCATCCAACTTGATATATGTAGCTATATTTTATTCTTTTCCACTGCTGTATAATATTGTTACGTTACTTAAAAAAACAAAACCATAAGAAGAAAACTTGGCTGTACAAATACATCTTCAGTACTTGTTGTTTAAAAAAACTTCTCTTTATTTCCATTTTAGCCTTCCACTAGATTTGTTTCCATTTTCTCATAGCTGGGGTTGGTAGGAGGGCTCTGTTCTACGTGGCCATTCAGATACAGCCCCCTTCTCTCCTTCATTCTCCAAGTTCTAGAAATTCTCTCCATCCTGCCTATGAATGGAGAAAAAGTGGAAGATATACTTCCTCATGTTCTGACCAGGGCTTTTGGGAGAAACAGACTCCAAGATCTGAGGATCACTGTCATTCTAATTCCTTGAGGTGTTCCTGTATAGCTCATCCCCAGGCAGGTGGGACCCGAGGCCAGGAGTGGAGCTAAATTCTACACTATGCTTGGGGCTCTTTCTACACAGATTAGGAGAATAATAACCACTTATATATGAAATCTTATGGAGGAGGGAGTTCTGTGTAATACTAGTGGGCAGAGCTGGGTCTTGAAGGTTAAAAGGAGGCAGATTTTAACACAGTAGGAGGAGAAATAATGTTATAATAACTAGAGTACCCAAGTGGGCACTGTCTTAAAGTCACTTAAAACCTATTTTTAAGTTTTCACACAGAGGCCAGATGTCAGGAAGGCTATAAAGAAGATTCCTACCCTGAGAGGCTGAATTTAAAACATTCATTCATTCATTCATTCATTCAATGCATATTTATTGACAATCTCATATACATTGTGCTAGGTGCTGGGTCACATCTGAGGACAAAACAGATAAAATCCCTAATTTCTTGGAGTTGATATGGGTGGCAGGTGCGGGGAACAGGAAGACAGGCATTGAGTGACCTGGAAGCCCTTCTACAATTCTAGGATTGTAGAATGAGTGGAACTGTATGACACTTCATGACTCACTTCCACCTGCATTATTTCCGGTGCTCGTCACAACCTTTAAAATCGTTAGCGCAGGCCAGGCCAGTGTCTTATATCTAATAAATGTGTGTTCAAGAATATCTTTATTTCACTCATGAAAAACATGAGGCCCAGGAGGTGGCTGACTTGGGGTCACGGAGGTAGTAACAGGTTTGGGACAACGATTCAGATTTTAGAGTTTCCCAGCTTTTTCACTCTGGCGAGTGACCCAGACCAGTGAGGCCAGAACATCCCTACACCAAGGAGAGCTAGGGCTTTCCCCAGAGTTGAGAGAGGGAAGGGTCTCCTGAACTGGGGTGAGGGGACTGGGTGGGTGGCAGGGTTTGTGCACCATCCTTCTCATTCCTGGTGACCAGTGAGCATAACCAGATTGTGACAGCCCTTCCAGAGAAGAAGGTGGAAGGGGCGATTTTAGAACCTGGGAAGAGGACACTTGAAATCTGGTGCTCAAGTACTTATAATAATCAAGCTTTATATAGCATTTAGTGTGGACTAGACAGGATCCTAAAAGCTTCGCATACGTTAATGTTAATTCATTTAGTCCTTCCTACAACCCCAAGAAGCATGCACTGTTTTTAGCTCTATTCCAAGAAGAAGAAGAAAACAAAGGCACTGACGGATGAAGAATCTACCCAGAGTCACCCAGCTAGTGAGTGGCTTGTCAGGGATTTTGAGCCCCGAGGAAGTATAGCTCGACGTCTGCCTCTTTCTCAGAGGCGCTGGCCTCGGCCACTCCGGG
>NW_006430043.1:1603425-1636176 GCF_000325575.1 Pteropus alecto
TGGCCAACCCGCACCTGCCTCACCCTCCTCCAACCTGATCACTTCAGAGGCCTCTTCCAAGGCCGCATTCCTCGTAGGCGGGCCTGAGAAGAGAAGAGGAACTACAAGAACATAAAGAAGCTTTGTGTAGGAATGGGACTCTCCTGAAAGCGACAGCCACAATGGGAGCCAGATGGTGGTGAGGAGAGGAACCGAGAGAAGGTGTCAAAGCCCGGGAGCGCAGGGCGCGTGGGGCCAGGTTGGCTCCGCCAGAGGGGGAATGGGCAGGAAGAGGGCTCCTGGATCCTCAAAATCCCGCTTATAGAGCTCTCTGTTGCTGAGGAAGGTGCTTCTGGCTTTTCGCCACTTGCTGTCTCGGCTCATTTCCCGAGCTAGCCAACCGCGTGGGGAAGCCGCATACCTGCGCACTCCCTGCTTTCTCCCCGCGGCGTCCTCACACCCTCCGGACGCGGCTAACAGTGCACCCGGAAGGACGCTGCCTCCCCTCCTGCCCCGACCCCTCATGCCCCCGTGGTGTCAGCGCCTGGGAGTCTCCAGCCCCTAGGACTCGGGCGTACGCTGGTCCAGGGGCGCTGCAGAAGCTGGGGCCTGCACCCAGAACAGGGCCGCGGTGCCTCCCGCCCCTGCTTCACTCGCATCAAGCTAAAGAGTCTTCTGGTTTCCGCTTTGTCCTGGGACTCTTGGGAAAACAGGGGGAGTCCCGGGGTACCTGCAACCTCTCTCCAGTCTCCTAATATAAGAAGGGGAGCTCTTTTATATCATCACACTCAGGCTGTGTGTGCGCGTGCATGCATGTTTAGGGTAAGAGTTGAATAGTACAAAACAACCTTTTTTGGGGGTGGGGGGAGGAATAAGGGTAAAACATTTTACATACCATTTTTTTTTTTTAAGTTAAACTTTTTATTTTGCGGTAATTGTACATTCTTATTTGTAAATAACACAGAGAGACACCCAAGCACATTTTACCCAATTTTCCCCATGGTAACAAAACTATAGTACTATATCACAGACAAGATGTTGACATTGATAGAGTAAAGATACAAAACATTTCCATCACCACAAGGATACCTGGCCTTGTCCTTGTTTGGCTACACCCACATCCCTCTGGCCCCATCTGCTCCTCGGCCCCTGGGCAATCACTAAAATATTCTCCATTTCCATAACTTTGTCACTTCAAGAACGTTATATAAAAAAGTGAAATCATACAGTATGTAACCTTTTGGCACTGGTTTTTCCCACTTAGCATAATTCTCTGGAGATTCATCCAGGCTGTTACTTTATCAACAGTTCATTCCTTTTTCTTGCTGAGTAGTTTTCTACCATAGGGATGTACCCCAGTTTCACCCCATTCGCCTGTTGAAGGACATCTAGATTATTTCTAGTTTTTAGCTCTTAGGGATAATTTTTTTTTTTGTACAGGTTCCTGTGTGAACATAAGTTTTTATTTGATAAATAAATAATTTAAAATAAATGCCTAGGCGTGCAGTCGCTGGGCTATATGTTTAGATTCTTAAGGAACTGCCAAATCGTTTTCTAGAGTGGCTGTGCCGTTTTACATTTCCACCAGTTTCTCCACATCTGCTCCAGCATTTGGTGTTGTTTATTTTAGTCATTCTAATCAGTGTGTAGTGATATTTCATCGTGATTTTAATTCACATTTCCTTAGGGGCTAGTGATGTTGAACATCTTTTCATGTGCTTATTTGCCGTCTGTATATCTTTTTCAGGGAATGTCTCTTCATGTATTTTGCCCATTTTCTAATTGGATTGTTTGCTTTTTATCATTGAGTTTTGAGAATTCTATATATTCCAGGTACTAGCCCTCATACGATGTGTGGTTTGCAAATATTTTCTCCTAGTCTGTTGCTTGCCTTTCATCCTCTGAATAGCTTCTTTCACAGAGCAAACTTTTTAAAATTTGATGAAGTCCAATTTACCAACTTTTTCCCTTTTATGGATCATGCTGTTGATGTCAAGTCTAAGAACTCTGTCTAGCTCTAGCTCCCAGATCTTCTCCAATTTTTTTCTTAAAGTTTTATAGTTTTATGTTTAACACTTATGTTTGTAACCAATTTTGAGTTAATTTTTGTATGAGGTGTGAGACTTAGGTCAAGGTTGTAGTTATTCTTTTTTTTTTTGGCTATGAATGTTGAATTGCTCCAATACCAACTTGTTGAAATGTCTATGTGTTCTCCATTGAATTGCTTTTATGGCTTTGTCAAAAATCAGTTGGGCATATTTGTGTGGATCTGTCTGGGTTTTCTTTGGTGTTCCATTGATCTGTGCATCTATTCCTCCACCAATAACCACACAATCTTGATTGCTATAGGTATATAAGTCTTGAAATCATGTGGACTGATTTTTCTCACTTTTTCATAATTGTTTTAGCTATTCTAGTTCCTTTGTCTTTCCATTAAATTTTAGAATAATCTCATCTGTATCTACAAGAAAAAAAAATCCTGTTTTATTGCTGATATTAGTAACTGGTGTCTTCTCTCTTTTTAAATGTCAGTCTTGCTAGAGGTTTGTTGATCTTATTTGTCTTTTCAAAGAAATAGTTGTTTCACTGATTTTTTTCTATTGTTTTTCTATTTTCAATTTCACTGATTTAAGTTAATTTTATTATTTTCTTCCTTCTGCTTGCTTAGGGTTTATTTTGCTGTTCTTTTCCTAGATTCTTGAGGTGGGAGCTGAGATGATTAGAAACTTTTCATCTTTTCTAATGGAAGCATAAATTTCCCTCTGAACACTGCTTTATCTTTAGCCCGCAATTATGATATGTTGCATTTTAATTTTTATTCAATTCGTTGTATTTTTACATTTTTTCCTTTGTGACTTCTTTGATCCATGGATTACTAGAAGTGTGTTATTTAGTTTCCAAATGTTTGGAGATTTACTTGTTCACTTTCTGTTGTTGGTTTCTAGTTTGATTCTATTGTGGTCAGATAACACATTCTCTATGATTTAAATTCTTTTCATTTTTTTGAGGTTTGTTTTATGGCCCAGAATATGGTTTAAATTGGTATATGTTCAGTAGGCACTTGAAAAGAATATGTATTCTGCTGTTGGAGGCAGAGTGTTTTGTAAATGTCAATTAGATTCTTTTGGTGACATTTTTTGACTTCCTCCATATTTTTGCTGATTTTCTGTCTAGTATTTCTATCAGTTGTTAAGAGAGGGGTATTGGAGTCTCCAAATATAATTGTTAATTTGTTTATTTCTCCTTTCAATTCAATTAGTGTTTTTTTTTTTTTTTACTTCACATATTTTTGAGCTCTGATATATACACATCAGGATTGCTTGTCTTTTTGGTGGATTGACTTTTTATCATTATATAATGTGTTTTTCCATCTCTGGCAATTTTCTTTGCTCTGAAGTCTACTATATCTGATATTAATATTGATACGAATTCTGCTTTCTCTTGATTGAAGTTTTCATGGCATTTTTTTTTCTTTTTTAATCTTTTTACTTTCAAACTTCACTGTATCTGAAGTGAGTTTCTTGTAGAGAGTATAGAGTTAGGTCATTTTTAAAATCCACTCTGCCCATAACTGTCTTTTAATTGGTGTATTCGTTATTGTTTAATGTAATTATTGATATATTAGGGCTTAAGTCTCTGTTTTATTTTTCATTCTCTATTTGTGCTCTCTATTTTTCAGTTTTGTCTCACACACACACAGAGTTTATAACAGTCTTCTGGTATCATTTTGCTAGCTTGAGGGAAGTATAGAAACTTGACCTCTTTTTACCTCTCTTTGCCCTCACCTCTTTATAATATCATTGTCTTAATTTTTTTCTCTATACATTTAGAAACACATCAGATAGTGTTATAAGTTTTGCTTCAAACATTAAACATAATTTAGGAAATTCAAGAGAAGGAAAGTGTATTTATTCATATTTTTTACTCTTTCCGTTGCTCTTCCGTCTTTCTTTATGTTCTAAGGTTATTGGACGCAGAGCAATGAAACACTTACCATTGCTGGTAGGTATATAAAATGGAACAGCTACTTTGGAAGATAGTTTGACAATTTTTAATAAAATTAAACGCACACTTATTATATGACCCAGCAATTCCACTCCTAGATACTGAAGAGAAATGAAAACAACTCAAAAGAATTAAATGAAATATGAAAACACGAAAATCCATATATGATTGTTTATAGCTGCTTTATTTATAAATGCCCCAAACTGGAAACAATCCAAATGTTCTTCAACTGATAAACAGGAAAACAAATGGTGATAAACCAGTACAGTGAAATATTAATCAGCAATAAAAAATGAACTATTGTTATATGCAACAACATGAATGAATCTCAAATGTACCATGCTACGTGAGAGAAGTCAGACTCAAAAGGCTACATGTAGCATTCCTTTTACATGATATTTTGGACAAGGCAAAACTATAGAGACAGAGAATAGATCAGTGAGCAGGGAGGAAGGTTTGACACTCAGGGCGAGGGAACCGATCTATATCTTGTCTGTGGCGGTAGTTATATGACTATATATTTGTCAAGACATAGAACTGTATACCAAAAAGAATAAATTTTATTGTCTGTAAGTTAAAAAAGAAATTAAAATTTTTTGTTCTAGTAGTTACATTTATAAGAATAAAATAAAAGATGACTTTCAGAGACTGCTCACTTATTGTAGAACTAGAACACTATGATCTGTAATTGCTGCCAAAGATGCCTGTGGGTCAGATCATTCTGATGATTTCTCTCACCCTGTCGCCTTTTAAGGTGACTATACCCACCTTGCCTCTGGTGGTCGTTTGCTGCCAACTGGTCTCTGCCGTGCTGGGATCTCATAACTGCTATCAAAACCAGGAAGCTCATTTCCATGGTAGCACTTCTATCTTCCTCTTCGAGCATGCAGATAAAAATCAGCAGAGCACCTTTTAAGAACGATGTCTCTTACCAGTATATTTCTCGATTCCTCAAAGAAGGGAATACCCCCTAGACCCCCTTAAGTAAATTATTTAGGAGTGAATGAGTGAATTGTATGTGATAAATCTGCTCCAACACTACTCTCTCCCTAATTCTTTGAATTCCTCTGAGTCATGCAGTTGGATTTCTGGTAACTCAGCTTCATTTATTGTACGCCACTAATGAGTCCAGATTTTAGCTAGCCAATCAAGGAAAAAGATAAAGTCAGTCCCAGTTGCTGGAGTCAGCACACCAAGTTTGGAATCTCTGAACCCATGTAAATAAACCCGTGTCAATAAATTCAGCCCAGTCTAAAACTGTGTTTATTCTTCTCTGGTTTAGTACCTTTAGGATCCAACCCCACACGTTCCCCAAGTTCGTGCCTACATAAACTAGCAAAACCTTTCGGTTTGTGCGTCTTCTCCTCTAGTGTCAGATTTTGTACTTGACCCTCTGCTTAGGCATCTGAAGTATCCATTGCATGTTAACTACCTCAGGTGAGGCCCTTACAGTCTCCAAGCAAGACAAGACCAGCCTCATTAGACAGAGAAGGAGGGACTGCCTCTGCCAGCCAGTGAGGTTTAGCAGGGTCTGGGCATTCAGCATCCTCGAATATATCCCAAAGACCCTTTGACCATTCTTAGGATTCCTCCTCCATGCCTTGGGTTTTGCGTAAGACTTGCTTGTAATTTTGGCTTATGATGTAATTCAACAACCTGCAGCGTTAGGCTCCAGCCCAGTGGCTATAGGAGTTGAGAGATCCATTTAAGAATCCTTAGAAGCAGCCTGGTCCTCTTGAGCCAGGAATTTAGAACTTTGAACTTGCCATTTCCTTTCTTTAAGCTTACCAGTGCAACCAAAGAAGCCAGACCACACCAGAGCCCTTGATTTCCTTTTCCTCACCATATAATCTGTTGTGACATCTGTGTAGTCTGCCAAAGCCTTACCTTCCTAGTAGTCTCAGCTGGTAAATTGGGTTTACTGTGTTTGCTATTACATGTGGTAACCGAGACCCCACTGCTTTCAAACACAGTCAAGTCAGATAACTGCTCCCAGGTCTCCTCCTTGAAGGCCTCATACTTGACTCTAGTTTTAGGAAACATCAACCACTCTAGCTGGTGGGCATCAGGAAGCTGACTGACCCCATGAATATACTCCTGCAGCTGTGACCCACGGATCAGGAAGTCACTACTTCTTCCAAGTACAGTTGCCTCTCAGCACTCACAAAGCAAATGACTGGACACTGGACACTGCCCCAGAAAAACTCAACAGTCCCATGACTAGGCTTGCCAGCAGAAACAACCAAGCAGCAGGAGAGGGTCTCCGTTTCATTTCCACCCTCCAAATATCATTTAATTGTATCTAATTAGTGGAATATAATTCACATCCTAGCTGCAAAGGTGTCTGGGAAATGTACCTTTTAGCTTTATAGATTCTGAAGCAGAAAGGCATGAATTTGGAATGGAGCTGAGAGCCGATCCCGTCCACTGACTTTGGACTTTGCAGCCTAGGTTTGAATTTTGGCTTTGCCATTTATTTAGCTGTGCGACCTTGAGAAAATTAGTTCACCACTCTGAGCCCTAGTTTCTTCATCAGTAAAATGAGGCTCATAATACTACCCATCTCACAGGTTAGTTGTTAAGATTAAGTAAATTAATGTATAAAGTACTTAGTATAGTACCTGACATGTAGAAAGTATTTAGTAAATGTTAGTTTTTATTGTTATAATTGCCAGTGCTTTTATGATCTGTTCAGGATGAAACAGTGGTGGATAAAACAGGGTACCTGCCTTTAAGAAATTTACAATCTCATGGAGGAAGTGAGAAATAATTAGCTAAGTATGCTGTATGGTAAAAATGAAACAAAGACAATTGGAATATATGGTTCTGAAGCTCCAGAGAGACAAAGTCTGGAGATAAACAAAGATGAGCAGATAGAGGAAGCTGTTGGACTCGGACTTTGAGGGGCTTTAGTGGCAGGGTGCAAGAGGGAAGGGGAAAGAGCTTTGGAGTGAGGTGTGTTGACAGTCTACCCTTTCCCAATCCCCTCTGGGACCTAAGGGGACCAAAAGGCACATACAAGTGGAAACCTAAATGTTAAGGTCAGGGGCAAACAGATGCTGTTTACACATCTCAGACAGCTTCCCTCTTTACTCCTGCTTCCCCAGACATGCAAGGCTAATTTCATCACCTCCTTCGAATGCCACCTTCTACCCAGACTGCCCAACCTAAAATTGTAACCTGCTCCTCTCCTCCTATGGTAGGCTAAATAATTGCCCCTCTCCTGAAAATGTCCATGTCCTAATCCCTAGAGCCTTTGAATATGTTACCTTATATGGCAAAGGGACCTTGCAGTCGTGATCAAGTTAAGGATCTTGAGATGGGAGATTACCTTAAATTGTCAGGTCGACCAGATATAATCCTAAGGACCTTCTTACAAGAGGGAAACAGGAGGGTCTGAGTCAGAGAAGGAGAAATGATGATGATGGAAGCAGAAGTCGGAGAAAGAAAGATTTGAAGATGTTATGCAGTTGGGTTTGAAGATAAGAGATGGGGCAGGAGTCAAGGAATGCAGTTGGCCTCTAGAAGCTGGAAAGGGCAAGGAAATTCATTCTCCCTCAGAGCTTCTGGAAGGCGCACATCCCTGCTCACATGTTGATCTTAGGGCTTCTGACCTCCTGAACCATAAGATAGCAAATACGTACTGTTTTAAGCCAATGAGTTTATGGTTATTTGTCACAGCAGTAATAGGAAACTAATATAACCCTCAACTCCTGATTTCCCTTATCCTGCTCTGTTTTCGCCATAATACCATAATACTTCTAACATTATGTAATTTACTTATTACATTTATCATTTATTGTCTGTCTCCATCTGCTGGAATGTAAGCTCCACAAGAGCAAGGATTGTTTACCTATTTTGTTTACCCCTGCATCCCCAGATCCTAGAACAATTTTTGGCACATAGTAGGTGCTCAAATAAATATTTGTTGAATAACTGATTGAATGAATGAGATGGGTGCAACGTCTCCTTCTCTGGGGGCTGTAGGTTACTGTACAATTATAAAAATTAATAAAAACATTCTTTTTATGTTTGAATTAACAATATATGATTCAACAGGTACAAAGGATATGCAATAGAAAGTAAGTCTCCCTCTCACCTTGGTTTCCCCGATACCAATTTCCTCCTCAGAGTCAATCATTAATTCCAATTTTCTGTGTATTCTTCCAGAGATCTTTGTATATAAAGGATATATTCATATGAATATATATAATAGAAATATATATGCGTATATATATTATTGTTGTTTTTGTCATTAAAAAAAAAACAAATGGTAGTACATGATAACTGCTGTTCTGCCCCTTCGAGTATCATTTTTTTAATTTAGTATCTGGTCTGCATTGCACCCAGACAGGGAATGGGTGACATGGGACAGATGACTCCATATTATAGCCTTGGAATTGCTAATTTTTCCCTTTGGCACTTGGGGGACGAAATGGGCTGCCCCTCAGGCAGTTGTCTTCCCTTGGGAATGAGGAAGATTACCCCAAAGGCTCTGGGCTTTTCCAGCAGTGTGCCTTTTAAAATGGGCACATCCATGACCTTCATCAGGATGGCATGCTGTGCTGCTGACCCTAGGTACAGCTTGGGTCTGACTCTCAACCTTGCCTGCCTATTGGAATCACCTAGGGAGCTCTAGTAACATTTGCCCGGAGCCTCAGACCCTACCCCAGAGCAACTGAATGAGAATCTCAGGAGATGAGTTTTGGACCTTGGTGTTTTTCGTAAAACTCCTCTGGTGACTTGAATTACAGTCAGGGCTAAGAACCCCCTGGGTTAAGTTATAATACATAGAGGACAGAGCTTGGGACAGGGGATCTGGAGACGTGGTTTCCTGCTTTAAGCTTCTATGCCTCAGACAAGTCACATGATCTCTGTGATCTTAGTGCCAACTTCTGAACTAGAGCCAGTAATACCCACTGCTCTGCATACCTCACAGGATTGTAATAAGGATCAAATGCATAAGCACCCTGGGAACTGTGGGACATTGTCTGATGGAGAGATAGTCATGTCAGGTGCGTCGTCTTGGGTTACTCTGATCAGTCTGACTCAGCTGCAAGCCCCGCTCAGGCTTCGTCAGGGACTTTCTGCTTCACCCTCAGGCAAGTCCCCATCCCATCACCTTTGCTGGAGTCAGTCTGTTCTCAAGCCTGTCCACTCCCTGTCTCACATCTGGTGGTTGAGCCACCAGTCTCTCCTTTTTAGGGACTCAAGGAAGGCTAGATTCCTCCTGACTAAATTATAGTGATGGCCAGCCAGGCTGGTGTAGCCTTTTAGGGGTGCTCATCAGACCTCTGGGTTACCTGTGGGTCTGAGCGAGCACATTTTGTATTATACTTATACTTTCGGAAAATGGAGGCGTGGACAGGGCAGGGAAACTACTGGTTGTCTTCCTAATACAAATCTCAGAAACTAAAGTTCAACCATCTTCCCCAAAGATTCATCTCATGTAGACTCTTGCAAAGACTGAGGGCGGGGTGGACAAAGTAGAGGCTGGAGAGAGAATGGAAGGAAATGGGGCAGGTGATTGTTAATTAAGGGAGGGCAGGTTTCAGAAGGGTGAACACCAGGACACCTTGCTTTCAGGTAGGCTGTTTTCCTCCAGCTAGAACCCAGGCACCCAGAAGCTGCAGGGGTCCCTGCCCATAGAAGCTCCCATGTAACCTCTTATGTCACTCACGCTCAGCTCTCACTCATGAAGAGCGGCCCTTGTTCTGTTCACTTTGTGGCCTCTCCTGACCCATCTTCTCTCAGGGCCCTCCAGTGATGAAGACTTCCACCCCATCTCACTGGGGGCCTCCCCACCACCCTCAGGGGCTGCCTCTCTTGGCATTGTTCTCTGGGCTTCCCAGGGACAAAGGGCCTTGAACAATCTAGCTTTTCTCCACCAAGAATCCCCATATTTTTAGAGATTGCAGAGTAAACATTCTATATTTCTTAGTAAAACCTGGTTTCCATTTTAGTCGAAGCTTCATTACCTAGGATCATCATGCATCACTTTAACTTCCCTACCTCTTTCCACTACAACTCTTTTTGCCTGCTCTATCCAGTCCTGTAACGTTTATCACTGTTAGCATGCTGTGTTATGCTTATTGCTTATTATCTGTCTCCTGTCATAAGAATATAAACTCCATGAGGAGAGGAATTTTGTCTGCTTTGTTCACTGATGTATCCTGAGTGCCTAGAAGAGTGGCTGTTACATAGTAGGTGCTCAATATTTGTTGAAAGACTGAATAAAATTGCACATACTTTTGACCATTAGGCTGTGAACTCCATGAGGTAGGGGCAATAACCCTTTTGTTTACCACATGTATGCTCAATGCCTAGCAGCCTGGCACAAAGTAGGTACTTCATAAATATTTGTTAATATGGTAGCCTGGCCTACCATTTCTAGGAATTTACTCTATAGATATGCTCACATAGCGCATTTTTATCACTATGCATATTAATTAACATCAATTGCAGCATTTTTGCAAAAACTGAAACTACTGAAGACTAAGACATCCATTTCTAGAAGACCTGGGTTAAGTATGTTTATACTCCAAACACTGGAGTATAGGCAGCGATTAAAAAAGAATGAGGTGTGTGATGTACAGGAGGTTAAATATAATAGGCCCGTCCCCCTGGATTTTGGTTGCTGAGACCTGAGAGAAAATTGTTCTGGGGGTCCTTCTACAATAACGATCCCAACACCATTTCTATACAGATGCAACAAGAAGTTTTATGTAAAATGATACATTTTGTATGCTGTCTCTCAAACTAGATGGGTGACAAATTACTAAGTCAAGGGTCAGGAAAGACCTTGATATTGTTTGTCAAATTGGTCTGGTTACTATCAGACATTAACAATCAAGGTTCTGATTTTTGGAAAATATTCGGAATATAGTATTTATTGCAGATTGAGAACAGATTTATGTGATATTGACATTCAACTGGACAATGGGTATGAAAAGTCATCAAAAATGTCACCAAAACAGGAGATGTGACAGAATGCATAATCACAATTTTATGCTTCCCGTCCCCCCAAATTGGACTAATAATTTCCTTCTGGTAAATGGAATATGCATATCATATAGATTCCAAATGGAACATGAATATCATCTGGGTCTAAAAAAAAGGTGGGTCTACAGCTACTGATTCAGAAAGGTGTCTAAGAATACATTGTGAAAGAAAGCAGAGTTTAAAAATCAAGGCGCAGAAGAGTATGACCCTACAAATAAAGTGAAATGTGTATGTCTAGTTTAAGAAACTATTTTACAATGGTTACCTCTGGGGAGTGGGGTGGGAAGTATTTAATCTATTTCCTTTTGGATTTTGTACTTTTATATATTTTTTAATTTAAAAAGATAAATTATCATTCCAATCGAAGCATATGATTAATTCGAGACAACCATTTTCACTCCTAAATGACACTTCCAATTGAAAGCACAGAGCTGTGACATTTCAGTCAGTTTTAAGGTGCTTTTCATTACCTAAGTGGATGCTTCCTTCGGGGCACGACCTAACCACCTAACCACACCAAGATGGGGACCACTAGAATGGATTATTCTTTCACCTGCAATGATCGCCTTTACTAGCTAGACCTGTAGTGTGCTCAAAGTCATACCTCAACTGAGTGAAGGAACAGAACATAAGGGACCACAGGTTTGGGGACTGAATGTGGGAGGGTTTGGGGGAGAAGCTGGGGTTGGGAAGCACTCAGCAGTGGGTCAAGGATGCAAAGTGGCAAGGGTGGGGAGGGCCAGCTGTGTGTCCTGCATTTCTCTTTCTTTTTCCTTGTCCTTGGGTCCACTTCCTTCTCGGGCTCAGATTTCTAAGGAGCACCTGTCACACAGGGCCCTTATGATCTTCACGGCTAAGATTTCACAATTCTATTGTAGTTTTCCTCACTGCCCTTGGCCCATTCTCCCCTCTTTCTCTGAGGTGTTTCCAAGAACCCAGACCCTTCCTCTGTTCACTCCCTCACACAATGAAATGCCTGGGGTCAGAGGGGATTCCTGCCTGATCAGATATAGGACTATTGGATAAGGGGATTTGCACACAGTATGAAGACAGTCAAGGAAGAGGCAAAGTGATGTTCAATGATCTCTGAACTTTTTATTGGCCTCTTGTCCCTCCCAAGGGATGCCCCACTTCTTCTGCCTTAATGCCTCAGAATTTTGGTGTCATTGACCTCAGACACAACTTTGCCATCCACAATCTTGCGAGTGGTGGTCTTTTGTATGGATTGCATGGAGTTGCTGTCCAGGGCGTCACTAAGACTGTAACAGAAGACAAAAATCTCAGTTATAAACAGCCCCACAGAGAAAAGAGATGAAGAAAGTGGAGGGAAAAATCCTCTGGATCCCCACTTTTATCTTGAACCTCCATAACCATTACTCCCTTGGAGACACAGGGGCACTCCCTGAGCATCAGCTCAGTGCTCAGTGGGGCTTACCAAAAGCTTAAGATTTGGGGAGAAGTGATACTTGGACATTAGTTTGTGTGGGTAGGAGGAGAGCCCCACTTACTCGAAGTCCTCCCCCTCTTCCAGCAGGCGGCGGTAGGTGGCGATCTCAGCCTCCAGCTTGACCTTGATGTTTAGCAGGGCCTCATACTCCTGGGCCTGGCGCTGCCCCTCTGCCCGGGTCTGGGCCAGCTCTGACTCCAGGTGCAGCAGGATCCCGTTGAGCTGTTCCATCTGCATAGCATAGCGTGCCTCCACTTCTGTCAGGCTGTTTTCCAAGCTGGCCTTCTGCGGGGGGAAGGGTTGGGTGAGCCTCAACATACAGTGGAGGGAGAGTCTGAAACTTTTAGCAGAGCTGTTCAGAGCTCAGGTCTTCATGCTTTGCAACTGTTTTGAACACCTACTTTGTGCCAGGTACTAGGGTAGCGGGTAGGAGCAGTAGGAAATGCAAAGAGAAAAAGCTCTTTCTGAGCAAAAGGAATTTATGATGGCAGGGGTAAGATTTGGGCTAAGATGGGATTGCGCCTGAGGGCGACAGACTCCAGTGGCCAGGGAAAGCTGGGCCAAGTGAAGCGAGGGCTCTTACCAGATTTTTCATCGAATTCAGGTCGATTTCCAAAGACTGGACTGTACGTCTCAGCTCCGTGAGTGTCATCTCAGCAGCTCCTATCTCAGCGGTCTGCGAGGTGACTACCGTGGTGCTCTCCTCAATCTGCAGGAGGGGTGTGATTCTCAGGTCCCTCCTTCTCTGTCTGCCTGTCTCCCTCCCAACCCCTTGGGCCTCTGTGCCGAGCAGGCATCCGTCCGCCTTCCCCTCTTGTACCTGTTGGGACCAATACTTGTCTAGCTCTTCTCTGTTCTTCCGAGCCAGCTCATCATACTGGGCCCGGATGTCCGCCATGATCTTGCTGAGGTCCTGAGATTTGGGGGCATCCAACTCCACGGTCAACCCAGAGTTGGCGATCTGGTTTTGTAGACCATTTACTTCCTAATGGAGGGAGGGACAAAAAAATGAGGAGGGGGTCACGGTAGAGTTCCAGTAAGGCTCTTCAGCTGCGACTGCCTCTTCCAGGCCTGCAGGATCAGTTGGAGAACAGAGGAAACTCTCAGCTTTAAACTCTGGGCTTTCTACTCCAGATGGGTAAAATAGCACTCACTCACTGCCCATGCCTGTAACTCACAGGCGATTTCTCTCTCCTCACTTCACCCTGTCCCTCCATCAAGCCTCCTTCCATAAACCTGCTCTTTACCTTCTTTCAGCAAGCCCTGCCAGCTCCGCCTACTCTCACTCCTCCATCACCCCTCACTCCTAGTGCTTCTACCTTTGTCTTCATCTCGTTCTCTCACCCATGGCCTCTTGATTTCACCACACTAACTCAGGTGACACACTAAGTACGGCCCAGGCTGGTAGTTCTGAACTTCCCTGTAAGACTACTTGTAGGTGGCCTGCTCCATCTATTTGCCCACCCAGACTTGTCTTGGCCCCCGGTTCCTGGCCTGGCCAGTGGCCCCTCCTTGCCTCCTCATGGTTCTTCTTCATGAAAAGCAGCTCCTCCTTGAGAGCCTCAATCTCTGTCTCCAGCTGCAGTCGAGTGATATTGGTGTCATCGATGACCTTTCGGAGCCCATTGATGTCACTCTCCACAGACTGGCGCATGGCCAGCTCCGTCTCATACCTGTGGGAGTGGAGGCGATCAGATGGGCACCCATCTCTAATCCAGAACCTTCTCAACCTATACCACCTCCTAAGAGCAGCACCGTACCCACTACAAACTGGCAACCGAGTCAGGAATCAGATAATAATCCTCTGAGCACCATTCCTGGCAGTTGGGGGCCAGTCTCCTCAAGCTGGGTTACATAAGAAATAAACCGATGGAGCCTAACTCTCATCCACCCAGCTCCACCCACAGTTGAACAAGATCCCACTGTGAGCCCTTAGCTGACCCAGCCCCAGGGGCAGAACATTCTTAGCTCCACCCCCAGCTCCCTAGCTCCTCCAGCCTTACTTGACTCTGAAGTCATCAGCAGCAAGGCGGGCATTGTCAATCTGTAGAACGATGTGGGCATTGTCCACAGAACTTGCAAAGATCTGGGGAGATTGGTGAGAGACGTTACTCCATGAATGCGAAGTCAATGATGAGATGGGCTGAGTGTGTCGGAGGCGTTAAATGTCTCAGTGAAAACTTCCTGGTCCCAGGAATAGCCACCTTCCACCTGTGCCCCTCACCCTGTTCCCTCCTTTCCTGGAGTCCCAAATCTCAGAGGTCCCACTGGTCTCCCGCTACCCCTCCCTCAGGGCCTCTGCCGGATAGCCTGCTTGCAGTAAGCACCTAACAAGTCCTCTCTCCGGCCCTCTCCTGAGATTTTTTTTCCTAATGCACCTGCTCCCCGCCCCGCCCCCCCCCAGGCCTCTAGTTTATTCTTAGATGACTCAGCCTTAACTACATCCGCTTAACCCTCCGACTGTCCTCACTTGCCCAGAAGCCAGGGTCTGGGTCCTTTTTATGGGCCTTGTCTCACTTCCCTCCATAATGTCCGCTTCCCAGGCAAAGCTCCTGTCTCCCCCTTCCCATTATCTCCAAGGAAAGGACCTTCCCACGCTCGGTCACCACCCTTGGGGTCCCTGTGGCCAGGGGTGTGTGTGGAAATGCAGGGCTTTCCTAACACCCTCCATGGACAATAGGAGGTTGGGTGGAGATAGAAAGGGGGAAGGAGTCAATTCACCCCACCCTATTAAAATTCCTGTCCTGGGGGGAGGGGGAGGCAAACAGGGCTGCGAGTTGGGCTTCTCACTCCATGCCCCCTTACCTGAGCCCTCAGGTCCTCGATGGTCTTAAAGTAATGTCCCCAGTCTCTGACCTGGGGTCCCTTCTTCTCCAGGTGTTCCCGGATTTTGCTCTCCAGTCTCCGATTATCAGCCTCCAGGCTCCTCACCCTCTCCAGGTAGGAGGCCAGGCGGTCATTCAAGCATTGCATAGTCTCCTTCTCGGTCTGGATGCCCCCTATGCCCGCTAGACCTCCCGCCATCCCCGCGGCCAGGCCCCCGGACCCCCAACCACCGCGGACGCTGGTGGAGTGGGATACAGAGATTCGGGAGCCGGAGCCCCCTGCACCTGCATACACGCTGGCCGCGCTGCTGGCCGGCCGGACCCGGTGGCTGGGCGTCTGCACGGAGCCCAGGGTCCGGTAGCTGGTGGAGAAGCTGGAGCGGGTGCTGAAGCTCATGTTGTCCACGGAGGAAGGTGAGAAGCCAAGACTCAGGTTCGAGCCGCGGAGAGTGCCAGATCTGCAACTCAAGTTATATCGCAGACGGAGGAGGTGGGGTCTGGCCGGGCTAGGCTCCGCCTCTGCCCCTGAGTCGCCACGCAAGCCTGGGCCACAGGCACAGGTAGACCGCAGTGGAGACAACGTGTCCTCGATTCCAAACCCTCCCCATTCTTCCCCCGCCCCTCAATTCTCCAAAAAGGGTGTGACTTACCGTTACGGACTGGGCAGCAAGCAGGTGATGTTGGCTCTGGCAGCTCTGGGCAGGAAATGACGTTATTATACCCCTCCCCAGGTTGAGGAGGTGCTGGCCAGTTGAGAATTTTGGGTTTTGGGGGCTGAGAAGTGAAGTCCGGTGTGAGTCTCCGTAGCTGTCCTCAGCCTGAAGCCCAAGTTCTCTCCTGCTATGGGGATCTTGGGGGGAGGGGGGATCCTAGAGCCCCAGGAGTCCGGGTAAGAAAACTTGGGGGCTGGAGAAGAGGAAAAAAAACTTAATCCTGAGCCTCAAATCACCTGAACGCGTTCACTGGCACAAAGTCCTGCGGGTATCATATAGATGTGTCTGTCAAACACATTCACTCACCAAGTATGTTCAGACTCCTGAAGACACACTCACCCCTCTCCAACTCACTCTCATGGAGGTCTGGACTCAGTGGGATACTTTCTAATTTGAACAAGGGGCATGTCCTCGCTTCTACACACCTATGAATCAGCCTTGCCCACACCCTTGGGTAAAGAAATCTACCAGGAGCTTACAGTTCAACAAATAGTTTTGGGGTAACTACTGTATGTCAGGCCCTGCTCTAGTTGTTGGGGGAACAGGAGTGAGTAACTGAGACCAAACTCCCTCATGGAGATTGTAATATGTCCCACATGGTATTGGGGGGGGGCCTCAGCGGACAGACACGCACATCTAGAAACAGTCCAGCTGCGACTTAGCCCTTTTGGCCAGCCCCCCTTACTAGGACTTTTCTGCAGGCCCCCTCCTTTCCTCAAAAGGCTCTCTGGATCCCGAGCCTGTCCCCAGGGGGCTGTCTCCTCCAGGAAGCTCAGGTCTGTCCCCAGGGGGCTGTCTCCTCCAGGAAGCTCAGGTCGAAAGAATGGAGGTAGAGAAGTTCTGACTGTTCCCTGCGCCCCTGAAGCTGGATGACCACCCCCTGCTAAATGAACTGGAGGAATCCAGAGGAACTGGGCCTTCAAGTCTGTCATCACTGGCAGCTTCTTTGTCCAGCAGGGTCTGGCATTACACATTTGTCTGTGCTCTTTGCTCTGGAGTGGACCTATTGATTCTTATCGAGCTGCTTGCTGAACTGCAGAGGTGGAAATAGGCAGAAGACTAGGCCTGGGAAGGAAAGAGGGCCTGGGAGAGGCTGGGCCATGGGACCACCCAGGGAAGCTTGGCCCTAGGCTTGGCCCAGGACAGCTACTTTCCAGTGGGCAAAACCCCACAGTACTCAATGGGAATTGGCTAGGAGAAGGTCAAAGTGGAAGCTGGCCAAGGGAGGGTCAGGGCTTGCTGAAGGCCAAAAGGCAAATGAAATGCAAAATAGCATACAAGCAAATGCCCACTCCTTTTGCATGGGAGGTTTCTGGGAGATTAGAGGTGCCAGCCAGTCAAAGGGGTTTCTCTTGATGTCCCCCTCACTTCTCTTGATGTGCCCCTGGGTTCTAGAATTGACATGTTGTGCAGAAATGCACAATAAGGTGTATAGATTGAACATGTGATAATTGTCTTTGCTGTTTCTACTAAGCTTGAAGTAAGCCAGTTTGGGTACTTTGCTAGCCGTGTGACCTTGGGGAAGTCACTTCTGAACTTCAGTTTCTTCACTTATAAAGGGGCACTAATAAAACCTGTCCAATCTATCTCCTGGGGTGACAGTGGATGTAAATATTAATTATCACTCACTCATTTATTAAACAAATACCAATTACCTAATGCAGAGTAAGTCTCTAAAACATCCAGGAGGGCATAGGTGGGTGGGGAGAGGGGAAGAAGGGACTGTCATCAATTTAATTCTAAAAATGGCTCAAGGATGTAAAGTCACTTAAGATGCCTGGGAGACTTTGAATTCCACTGGGGATCTGGCCCAAATTCCAGATCTTATCCAAGCTCTTTCCCACATCCTTCTCTGATCCATCCTCCCCCACTCCAGCTTCTCAGGACATTTTGGGGGTCTGTGGAGGTTTAGTCCAGGGGCAGGAGTGGAGAAAGCTGCCAGTTGAGTCTTATCTCCTTCCCATAGCTCGTCAGTGGCCACATTCCTGACCTCTTGCGGCATCGGGGCAAATACCGACCTCAGGTTTCCAGCACCAGCCTGCGCTTTTCCACCACTTCCAGATTCCTCTGTGGTTCAAGGCCTTTTCACTCCCGCCCCCCACGCTGCCTGAGAAGCTCTGGAAGAGCTGGGGAAGGGGACGTGAGGGAGAAGTTTCGGTCCCCAGATTTCTAGCCCTGGGGCTCTCAGACAGTGTGGGGATGGGAGCCAAGGGGAAGGGGGGAGGGGTGATTGGGAGGCTGGTCCTGGGAGAAGGAGGGGCCCTGGCGAGAGGTTCCCGGGACAAAGTGAAAAGGCACTTAAAATAAAGAGGTCCAGCAGAATGGAGTCCTGAAAGGGGGGAAATGGTTCCCCACCACCATCCTGCTCTGCATTCCGATGTCCTGCTGAGGGACAGTGGGAAAGCTGAGGGGCAGGTTTAACTTTTGAGTAAACTCCGAGATGATCCCGGTAAAGGTGGGTCAGCTCATTCTTCCCCCTCCCCACATTCTCCCTCTGAGGGCTGGAGCCAAAGGCCCTGGGGAAACTAGATGGTGGAAGATTAGAGGATTAGGCAGGATCGTGAGGCCTGGAGTCCTTCAGGTTTTGCTGAAAATTTCTTGCTCAACTCTGACGGGGGCAGGGTGTGGTGGGGGGGCGAGAATAGCAATTGAGAAGGGAGAATACTTTAGAATAGCAACTGAGGTATGGGTGTGTGGTGGGGGTGGGGTGCGTAGAGCCCAAATAGTAAGTAACTGATTCCCATCCTCTTTTCCAAAGGTGTGATTGTGTGTTGGAGAGAACGACAGGTCCCTGTGTTGGGGAAGGTTGGAGGCAACCAGATGGGTGAGAGGATGGCCTTGGGAGACTCGCTCCAACTCTCCTCACTGGAGGGCCCAGAGCATGCCAGCGGGCCCCTCACAGGAGGATTCCAAGGGCTACTGGAAATGATTTTGATTTAAACAATTAATGAAAAGGGGGTGCCGGCTGGGGGTGGCTGGGGGACCAGCAAGTGTGGTTAGGTGGGCTGTGGAGGCTGGTGGGATGATGTGAGTTGTAGCTGGGTTAGGTGTAGGACCCAGTCTGAATCTCTCAAGACTTTGAGAATTTCTCTGGGGGGTGCTCCTGCCACGTTTGTAGGCCCTGGCTTGACCTGTCCAGTGTGCAGTGGGGGAGGGGTTCTGAGGGCTCAGGCTGGCCCTTTACCAGAGGGCTGAGAGGGTCAAAGAATACTCTGACACTTTTATGTTGTTGCTTCAGTTGGGTTTGCACCCAAGGGGTCATTCCCCAGGAATAAAGAAAGGAAAGATCAGTGCTGAGGAGCACATGACTGACTGTCCAGGGATCTTTAGTGCTGAAACTCAGAGAGGATTCCTAGGAATCTGACTCTTCTATGAGCTCCTTCTACTCCCTGGGCCCCCCTGCAACCTCTTCTGGCAAAACTAGCTCTCACCTGCCAGAAGGGGCCTCTCCTAGTCTTATGACCTCTTCTTCTCACCTGGTCCTCCCGGTCTCTCTTCAGGTACAACTCCTATACCTCAGTGTCATCCCCCCAGCCTATAATCTTTTTCCAATCTATGGAGAGGTGGGTGGCATGCAGGATGAGCATGGCATTTGGTGTCATAAGACCTGGTTTCAAGGTCCCACTGCTGGCTAGATGATCTTGGGCAAATTTACTTGCCTTGGTCTCCCTGGCTGTAGAGTAAGGATAATAGGTATATTTACTCCAAGAGTTTTCATAAAGATCAAATGAGAATCTGTTCAGAGGAGTTTGACAGTTGAAAAGCCAGCTGATTTTCTCTCTTGTCTGGTTCACCCTCACCTACTCCTTTTCTTCCCAGCTCCCTTATTTTACCCTCACTACTGTCTAGACTTCTGCTCCCGGTTCATCACTATTTCTTTCCTTTCAAACTGGGCACAGGGTAAGGGCAGCTAAGACTGAGTCTATGGAAAAGGGGGTGAAATTGAACAATAGAGTGTCTGAGAACCTATCTGAAAGTTCTCCTGCCCATGGCCATCTCTCTATCGATCTCTCTCCCTTGGTTTTAGACTTGGCTGAAGCGTGTGGTAGGGGATACAGCTTTCAAGGCCAAGGCCTGCCCTTAGGGCTTTTGCACAAACTTGACAAAGGTGGCCTCTTCCTTGGCTCCTTAGCCTAGTGCCTTTGTGCACTGACCAATCTGTATGGCCAGATATGGTGGCCCTGTCTGGAGTCACCCACCTAGAGATTTGGGGGAAACCCTGATGTGAATGAGATGACCTAAGGAAAAGGGTGAGACAAAAGAAGTGGGCAGAATCTGCAGGGGGAGGGGTTGGGGTCAGGGATTAAGGCAAGAAGAGGAGGAAAACATGGGAAAAAGATGGAGAAAGAGGAAGAGGCCCAGGTTCCTGCCAGCTGTCAGGAGAGAGGTATCATGGAAGCCCAGGAGAAGGAGTTTCCAGGAGGGGCAGTCCAGAGGCCAGATACACAGACAGATCAAGGAGGCTGAGGACAAGAGCACTTCCAGTAAAGTTATGGACACTAAAGCTGGGAGCTGCAAGGCTGAGGAGTGAGTGGTTAGTGACAAAATGGAAGCAGAGCGTAGACTTTTCTTTTAAGAAGTTTGTCAGGGAAGGAAAGGAAAAAAATAGGATAATATCTTGTAGGGAGCAAGGTTGATGGAAGATTTCTTTAGGATGGTACAGTTTAGCCAAGCTGTTTGACAATTAAACAAGAGATAATGATAAATTGTGGTTGGTGTTATGCCAGGGCAAGTCCAGGGACAAAGGGGAGGCCATTGCAACAACTGCTAACCTAGCTTAAGATCCTGGGGGAATTGACATTTAAGCTGAAACCTGCAAGGTGATAGTACTAGTAGGTGGTACAGCTGGGATTTGACATATGTAACTCTATATGCTCTTGCATCTCTATCGATGGGAAGAGTGAGACAGAGGAAGGAGGAGACTGCCGCACAGGTGCTGAGAAACGTGGTCTATCCACAAAGCATGAAAGGATACGTGAATGATTTTGAGGTCCCAGTGGAGGTTACGCAGCATGGCTCAATGACGAGCAATCACCAAGAAACGATCTGTATCCTGGGGCATCTCTCACTGAGAAATGAGAAGGTGGGAGTGGTGGAAACTCAGGAGCAAAGGAGTCTAGGCTTAAAACATTGCTGAAATGACAGACTCTTGGGGAGGGTTGAATGGGGAAGCAAAGGCAACCGGAAGACCTCCGTGGAAAAGGAAGAGTCCGAGAACTGGGAGTTGACATGACGGATGACATGACGAATGAGAACTATATAGGGAACATGAGATGTGGCATGTCAGAGAGGGGATTATCAGAGTTTAGGATGAGAGCAGTTGATGTCATTTGAGAGCGGCTGAAGGTGCTGAAAATCATGGAGTTAAGGATTCAAGGAAAAGAGATGATGAGAAAAGAGCATAGATTTTGGAGTTAGACAGATCTGAGTTTATATCCCTGATGTTCAGCTTTTTTTTTTAATTCTCTTGTTGCAGGAATTAAAGGTACATAATAGGATCTGGAGCATAGCATGTGCTTTTCAAGGGTGCCGCCTTGCCTCTTTCTGGAAGAATCATCAGCATGAAGATTCAAGTCTCTCCATTTGGTTCAGTTTCACAATGAGCTGGAAATAGAAAGATAAATAAAAAAATAATAATCAAATAAATGATAATTACAGGGCACAGATAATTTGGCAAACAAAATATGAAAATCTCTATCAAAGGAGGGAATAATTCATCCATTCATTCACTATTTGTAAGGGACTTACCATATGCCAGACGTGTTCTAGGCTCTGGAGATGTAGCCAAGAAAAATCAAATAGGTTAGCTTGCTCTGACACAACTCACATTCTAGGTGTTGAAGGATTGGGGTCATGGAGAACCTTATGGGGGAGGAAATGCTTGGATAGAGCTTCAAAAAATGAATAAGAACTTGCTAATGAGGCAAGGAGGTCAAGGAAAAGGCTTTCTGCATAGAACCACCAGCACTGTGACCTATTATAGCATGCATCAGAGTCTCCACCACCAAGTTTCAGAACTGTATCTCCTGCTAGTCACTAGATATTATCCCCAATTGGAGGATTCAAAGAAATCATAAACTTATCAGATCTAAGGCTGAATGGATAATCTTCCTGCGTCTGCTTTTTTTTTTTTACTTGCCTTTAAAAAATTCAGATTTTGTGGTACAATTTGCATATAGTAACATTTACCCTTTTTAAGTGTATAGTTCAATAAGTTTTGACAAATAAATACAGTTGTAGAACTGCTACCATAAATCAATATATAAAACATTTTAATCACCTCAAAAGTCCCATTGTGTTCCTTTATAGTCAATCTCTCTCACCTACCCCAGCTCTGGCAACCACTGATCTGTCTCTATAGTTTTTCCTTTTTCAGAATGTCATATAAATTAAATCATACAGTATGTAGTCTTTTGTCTTTGGCTTCCTTCACTTAGCATAATGCTTTTGTGATTCATCCATGTTATTGCACGTATCAGTAGTTTGCTCCTTTTTATTGCTGTAAAGCATTCCATTGGATGGAGGTAAAACAATTTGTTTATCCATTCACTAGTACATAGATATTTGAGTTGTTTCCAGTTTTTAGTAATTATGAATAAAGCTATTTTTATAAACATTTGTGTACAGGTCTTTATGTAAATAAATATTTTCATTTCTCTTGGATAAAATACCCAGGGATGGGATGCTGAGTTATATAAGTATATGTTTTTTTTTGTTTTGTTTTGTTTTATTTTATTTTATTTTGGTTTACATTTTAGCACATTTTATTTATTTATTTTTCTGGATTCATCGTACAATTCAATGATTTTTTAAAATTATAGTTGGCATACAATAATATATTAGTTTTAGTTGTATAGCAGAGTGATTAGAGATCTATACGTCTCACAAAGTGATCACCCCACTAAATCTAGTACTCCTCTTCTCCCTTACATATTTATTAAAGCGTATGTTTAACTTCATGATAAACTGTGAAACTGTTTTCTAAAGTAGCTGTATCATCATTTTGCATTCTCACCAATAATGTATGAGGGAGTTCCAGTTGCCAGTTGCTCTGCATCCTCACCAGCACTTTGTATTGTCTCTCTCTTTTTTTTTTTTTTAACTATAGCTTTTCTGATGGGTGCATAGTAGTATTTCATTGTGGTTTTAATTTGTTTTTTTCCTAGTGACTAATGATGTTGAGCATCTTTTCATGTGCTTTTGTTGCCATCTGTATCTCTTCTTTAATAAAGTGTCTGTTCAAATCTTTTGTCCATTTAAAAATATTGATTTTTAAAAATCATTATTAGAATTTGAGAGTTTTTTAAAAATAAATGTGGGTTTAATTTCATCACATATGTGATTTATAATTATTTTCTCCCAGTCTGTGGTTGTCTTTCCATTCTCTTAACAGTGTCTTTTGAGGAGAGGTTCTTAATTCTGAAGAAGTGCAATTTATCAAGTTATTTTATGGATCATGCTTTAGTGCTGAATTTAAGAAATCTTTGCTTATCTGAGAGTCACATAGATTTTTTTCTGTTTTCTTCTAGAAGTTTTATGGTTTTAGGTTTTATATTTTGGCTTATGATTTATTGTGTTAATATGTTGGCAGATATTTCTCCCCATCTGTGGCTTATCTTTGTATTTTTTAATATAAAATTTTATGTTATTTTTCATCAGCTCAAGTCAACAATTTAAAGTGAGAATTAAATGCATTAAAGGGAAAATAATTTTAGAGTAAAAGGTAGGTTAGAATTTTCACAGAGGTAACAAGGGTTGCAAGGAATGCATGACACAAAAATATCAATTAAATCTTCTAAGTTTGACTGCAATTAATCTTGCCCAGTATACCAAAACTACATTCAAATCATTTTCTTTTAATTGACCATATTGTGCTTTCTTACAGATTTTTCAACAGTCATGAAGCTTTAAATTTTATACAGATGGTTGATTATACTATAGTACTTAAAACATGTATCTAAATTTAAAAAAATATTTTTATTTTTTCAATTATAATTGACATACAATATTATTTTAGTTTCAGGTGTACAACACAATGATTAGGTATTTATGTAACTTACGAAGTGATCACCCTGATTAGCACCCATCTGATACCATATATAGTTATAACAGTACTTATCTTTGTATTTTCTTAACAATATCATTAGAAGAGATGAAGTTTTAAATTCTGATATAATTCCATTATCAATTTTTTCTCCTAAGTTTTGTGTTTTTGTATTCAATCTAAGAAATCTTTATCAAACCCAAGATCACCAAGATTTTTTCTTGTGTTTTCTTATAAAAGTGTATAGTTTTAGGTTTTATATTTTGAGTTGATTCTTGTCTACGATGTGAGGTTAACTTTTTTCTTTTCATGAGGATGCCCAAATGTTGCGGCACCATATGTTGAAAGGACTATTCCTCTTCTAATGATCTAGTTTGACACCATTGTGTGAGTCTCTTTTGGGAATTTATTTTGTTCCAATAATGTATATATATTGTTATGCTGATACTTCGCTGTCTTTATTACTGTAGCTTTATGAAACGAGATAGTGTGAGTCAACTTTCTTCTTATTTAAAATTGTTTTGGCTGTTCCAGGCTTTTTGCTTTTCTGTGTAAATTTTTAGAATCAGTTTCTCAATTTCTAAGTAAAAGCTTACTGAGATTTTCATTGGGACTGCATTAAATTTGTAGATTAACTCAGAGAGAGAATTAGCATTCTAACAACTGGATATATCTCTCCATTCATATAGATCTTCTTTAATTTTTCTCATTAATGTTTTTTAAAAAATTTTCAGCACATAAATCTTGCACATATTTTGTTTGATTGGAAGATGTTTTATGTTTTAAATCTGATTGTAAATGATATTGCGTATTCAATTTCAATTTCTGATTCTTCATTGCTAGTATATAGAAATACAATTGATTTTTGTATATTGAGAATTTATCTTGAAACTTTAGATTCTTTGGGATTTTTTACATAGAATATTATTTCATTTGTGAATAAAAGCTTTATTTCTTCTTTTCTAATTGATATGCCTTTTATTTCTTTTTCTTGACTTGTGCTGGCTAACGCCACCAGTACAATGTTGAATCGAAGTGGTGTAAGCAAATATCTTTGCTTTGTTCCTGATCTTGTGGGGAAAGCATTCATTCTATTACTATTATAAACAATGTCAGTTATAGGTTTTTGTAGATGCTTTTCATCAAGTTGAGGAAATATTCATAGTTTTCTGAAAGTTCTTAATCATGAATAGTTGTTGAATTTTGTCAAATGGTTTTTCTGTATCAGTTGAGATGAACATGATTTTTCTTTTTTAGTCTGTTAATAAAATGAGTTACATTGATTGATTTCAAATATTGAACCAACCTGTATTCCTGAGAGAAACCTCACTTGATTATAATGTATTGTTCTTATTCATTGCTAGAGTTGACTAAGGATTTCGCATTGAAACTCATGGAGGATATTGGCCTACAGGTTTCTTTTCTCGTACTATTTTTTGTCTTGCATTGATATCAGGGTAATGCTGATCTTATAAAATGAGTTAAAAATTATTTCCTTCTCTTCTATTTTCTGGAAGAATTTATGTAGAATTGGTGTTATTCCTTCCTTAAGTTATTGCTTCACCAATGAAGCAATCTGGGTTTAGAAATTTTTTTTTTTGAGAGGTTTTTAACTAAGAATTAAATTTCTTGGGGGTGGCTCCATAGTGTAGTGGTTAGCACGTCTGTTTTACATGCAGAAGGTCCTGGGTTCGCTTCCCAGGTGGAGCCACTGACCATACCCCGGGTGCACCAGGCCCCAGGTGCACACCCCGAGCAGAGGAGACGCCCCGCCTTCAGAGATCCAGTTCTTCAGAGGAAATGGCAACCTCCATAGGTCAGGAGTAGAAGTGGGGGGAGGGGTTAAAGAGGGGGGGAAAAAAAAAAGTTAAATTTCTTTAACAGATATATAACTACTCAGGTTATTTAATTATTTTTACATGAGCTCTGGTAGTTCGTGTTTTTAAAAGAATTTGTCCATTTTGTCTAAGCTGTCTAATTTATAGGCATCAAGTTGTTCATAATATTCATTTATGATCCTTTTAATGTCTATAGGATCTGTAATGATATCCCTCTTTCATTGCTGATATTGGTAATTTGTCTGTCTGTCTGTCTGTCTGTCTCCTTCCTGGATTGAGGTTTATTATAAATTTTTATCTTTTTCAAGAATCAGCTTTTGGTTTCATTGGGTTCCTTTACTGTTTTTGTTTTTAAGGTCATTAATTTCTGCTCTTATGTTTATCCTACCTTCTGCTTGCTTCTTGCTTTGGTTTTAATTTGCTTTTCTTTTTTCGGTTTCTTAACTTGGAAGCTTAGATTTTTATTTCAAAGCTTTCTTGTTTTTTTTTTAATATAAGTGTTTAATGTTATAAATTTATCTCTATGCACAGCTTTATCTGTGTTTCAAAATGTTTAATTAATAAAAAATATTTTTAAAATTCCCTTGTGATTTCTTCTTTTATCCATGGGTTATTTAGAAGAATGTGGTTTAATCTCCAAATAGGTGGGAGATTTTCCAGATATCATTCCATCATTAATTTCTAGTTTAAGCCTCTTATTATCAGAAAACATCGATCATATGATTTCATTTCTTTTAAATTGGTTGAGAATTGTTTTTTGATCCAGAATATGGTCTATCTTGATGAATGTTCGTTCCATGCACACTTGAAAAAATATGTAATATGCTGTTCTCGAGTAAAATTTTATTTATATTCATTAGATCACATTGGACGATGGTATTGTTCAGGTCTTCTATACCTTTACTGATTTTCTGTCTATTTGATATATTAATTAATGAGAAAAGAGTGTTGAAATCTTCAAGTATAATTATGGATTTGTTTATTTCTCCTTTAGTCCTATCCATTTCTGTTTTATGTTTTTAAAAACTTTGTTGTTGGGAGCATATGCATTTAGGATTGTTATATCTTCCTGGTGAATTAGCCCCTTTAGTATATATGTAATATCTCTCTTTATCCTAGATATATTCCTTATTTTGCACTTCATTTTATCTGATATTTATGTGACTTTCTTCTAATTTTTCCTTCTCAGGGAATAACATCACCATCCAATGAGGTGTCAAGGGCAGAAGCTGAGTTGTCATTCTTGACACCTCCTACCCTTCACTACCATATTAACCCATTATCAAAACCTGTCCATTTTACCTCTTAAATGACTCTTGACTCTTTCTACTTCTCTCCAGCACCACAATCACCACCCTAGTCCAAGTTATCATTGTATTATCTCTTGCTTGGCTTACTCTATTTGTTTACTAATTGATCTCTTTGAATTTGCTGTGGCCTAATTGATTCACCACACTATAAGCAGGCAGAATTTGTTAAAACACACAAATGAAGTCACCCCTCTAATCTAATTAGATCTAATTAGGTCCTATTATTCTTTAAAATTTTTTTTTATTGAAGAAATGATTTTAATTAATTTTTCTTTTCCTTGCCTACCAGGTCCTATTATTCTTAAAGCAAAGTCCCTACATCTTAAGATGGCTGACAAGGCCCTGCATGGTCTGGCCATCCCTCCCTCTCCAGTCTTCTCCTGCATCTTTTCTCCCTTTTAAGATGGCTATACTGCCTTTTTTTCTGTTTCTGGAACATGTCATGCTCTTGCTTACCCAGGGCCTTTGCACGTATGATTCCCTGTATCTAGATCATTTTTTCCCCTTACCATAGTTTTTTCTGTTAACTTATCCTTCCTATCTTAGTTCAATTATTACTTTCTCAGGGAAGTTTTCTAACTCCTTTAAATTTAGGCCAGGTTCCTTTGTAATATACTTTCACAGTATCATGTTTCTATCATTTAAATAATTTATAGCAATTTATATTATGTCTCTTTTTCTCTAACTACATTATAAGCTCCAGGGACCATGTCTATTCTGCTCATCAATGTGTTCTTAGTGCCTGAATTTACTAGTTGCTCAATAAATATTTGTCAAATATAGGGAGAGCCAACAGGTAGCAGAGAAAAAGAAGAGGCAGAAGATTAAGTGGAAAAGATTGGTAAGAATTGGGTCAAGAAGGCATTGTTGGCCATGAAGAGTTTGCACTTCCTTGGTTTTCAACTTTATTTTGTACCGGATACATTGGGGAACATGTTATAAATGCAAGTGCTGAGGTACTACCTCTTTCTGCAGAATAATACTCTTTGGGGTTAGGGTCTGGGGCTCTCTTTATAACAAGTGCCCTAGAGATACATTGAAGGCTGAAGGTTATTGTTTTAGGAACTGGGGAGACATTGAAACTTGAAGCAGGGAAGTGTCATGATCAGAGTTGCATTTTGGCAAGACTATTCTAGCTGGATGTCCTGGAAAGATATGAAGGGATTAAGATGAGATTACAGCAATCATGTCCACAAGTGACAATGAATGCCTGAACTAAGGGGGAATCGATGGAAATATAGGGAAGAGAATAGATTTAAGGGAAATGTAGAAGTTAGAGTTGGCTAATATGGGGAAAAGAGAAGTAAGATTAGCAACAATAATAACTAACAATTATTGAGCATCTATGAGGTGCCAGGCACCATTCTGTAAGCTTTACACCCATCAAATCTATTTAGCCCCATTACAACCATATGAGGAAGGTTATAATACTATCCCTGGGACTTTAGGTAACTCCCAGGTTTCCTCCTTTGAAGGGAAAGATGCTGCTCACCAGATAAGAATGACAAGAGAAAGTGAGGCCAGGAGAATGACATTAAATAATTATTTCAGTTTAGAACCTACTGACTTTGAGACTTGGGTGAGACATCCATGTGCTGATTGGAAACAGGGGTCCGCAGCTCTCCTGAGAGTCTGGAGATGGCAATCCAGGAGCTATCACTCTGTGAGTGAATGGGATTGGCCCAAGAAAAGAGGTTGAGAAGAGATTCTTAATCTGGCCTCTGTGTATGGATTTCCTGAGCACATGAGCCTCTTGAGTTATGATTGTGCCTCAGAGTCTCAAAGAGATGCATGGCCCACCAAAAAGATAAAGGACTGCAGGAACAAGTAATGGGTAGTTAAAGAGGTTTCAGGAATGAAGGTTGAAAAAGAGTAGCCAGTGAGATAGTTAGAAATTCAGAAGGAGATGTCAGGAAGCCAAGATACCTTGTCTTGTTTTGTATATATACAGTATGTATAGTCTTTCTAAAAAGAGGGAGTAGTCATTGGTGTCCATTGCAATATTCAGAAAGGTTGGATAAGAGATAGCTTGAAAAGAGCCCACAAAATTCGGCTCTTAGTTGATCAATAGTGGATTTAATAATTTTTGTGGATGGTGGGTGGGGTGGGGGTAGGTAGAATGAGGTGAGAAATGACAATGAACATGACCTCCTCTTTTGGGAAGTTTAGCTACAGAGGCAAGGAGAGTGAAGAGTCAGGGGTCAAGGATGATTTTCCTCCCTCCTTCCTTCCTTTCTTCTTTTAAGGAGAAAGGGGCTTGAGCATGGATACAGATAGAGGGCAAAAATCCATCCTGAAATAAGGGTGGGGGTAGCAGAATGAGAGAAAGAAGCTATTTGATGGAGTAAGGTTCTGAGGGGTGGATTTCACAGTGCAGGTGGAAAGCCTGCCCCTGAGCACAGGACATCCACCTCTACCTCCAAGAAGGAGGTAAGGGAGGGAATGGATATAGATAGCAGGTGAGGGAGGCATTGTTAAAGATGGTAATGGCAGCCATGGGGGCCCATTCGGGCACCAAGAGTATATGATTCTGGTGACTAAAAGACAGGAAAGCGTGACAGTGTGTCTCTGGTCTCTCATACTGGCTGAAGAGACTCCCGCTCTGAAGACGTCACTGTGTTTTCTTTAGCCTGGGACATCATATTCCTTATGTTCTGCCTTGTCCTCCTCCAGGAAGCCTTCCTTGACTGACACGCCCACACTGGCCCTTTCTAGCAGTTGGCTCAGTTCTCCATTTCTCTGGTTCAGTGTCTGTCTGTGTGTGTCTGGTCTCAGGAAAGAAAGCTCACAGAATGGGGTGGGGAGGGGATGGGAAGACATGTGTAGTAAACCAGGTGGCTTCTTCCTCAGGACTGCCCTTGCCCAGCTCTCAGGATAGGCTCTGCCCACAAGGTGGTGCTCCACCGGAGAAGGTCTGGCTGGCATGGTCTGGGCAACCTGCCCAGTTGGCAGGCTGACAACAGGGCCCTCACTCTGGCCCGGGACCTTTGCTCCCTGCCCTGATGGCCCTGGCCTCCGTTGCCATGGCTGCTCCTTAGTTTGGTATAAACAGAGCCTGTTCTCTTCATTTCCAGCTTACTGACACCCAAGTGTCTCCCCAGGGCTGGAATTTTAAGTGTCCAGGTGCCTCCCTCTCCCCCACTCCAGGGGAAGCACAAGGATGGTGAGTCATCAAATTAGGCCTCTTTCCACCCCCTCACTGTTCTCTGAATGACTCTGCTGCTCCCTCCTGCCCAACCTATGTCCTGCTGGAATTGGGGAACGATGGAGAATAGGGCTGGGATTCTTGTGGTCTATCAGCTTGGGTTGTAGGGTGTAGGGAGGAGCCTTTCTGTCCCAGATTACCTCCTTTGGTCTCTTTCTAGTCAGTGGAGGCCCTCCTGAGGCCTATCTACTCCCTGGTATCAGTGAGAGCAATCACAGCTTCTTTCTTCCCTTATCTTCTGGATTCTTGGGGCCCAAGGTGAAGGAGAGGAGAAGATAAGAAAAAAGGAATGTGAGGGAGAAGAAATAGAGATTTGAGGGGCGAAGAGGACTCATCTGGATAGAACAGAATCATAGAATCATTCATTCATTCATTCATTTAGTGAATCAAACAAGTTTCTGTGTTGGGTGCTGAGGGAAACAAAAACATGTATAAGACATGACCCTGCTTTTAAGGGAGGTGACTTGGTGCTGGTGTGAGAGCCCTGGACTTGGAATCTAGGGATTCTGGTTTGAGTCCAGCTACCACCTTCTGGAGAAATTACTTCCCTAAGCCTTGGGTTCCTCATCAGTAAGTAAAGATAATGATACTAAACTCTCAAGGTCATTGTGAGGATCACAGGAGATATTAGCCGATGTTCAATGTATGTTATATGAAGATCAGGTTTACAATCAGGGAGGGGTGCTGAGGCAACTGTAACCCAGCCCAGGGGTGTAACAGAGGCCCATTTTTGGGGTCTCTATGGGTGTGGCCACTTCTGGCACTGGCGACTGGGGCGGTTGTGTGGGGAGGTGCCTAGTGTGTGATTTTCATTCAGTAAATGTTTGCAGAATGAATGGGGTGTGCTGGAGCCAGGAAGGGTAAGGTTTCAGCAGGTGTAGCTGACAGGGAGGTACTGTGGGAAGGAAGGGCACAGCCCTGGGGCTAGGGCAGGGTAGTGCCAGGTGGGAAAGGCTCAGTTCTGCTGCCAGATGAATTTGACCTTTATTCTGAAGGCAACGGAAAGCTCCGAGCATGGGAGTTACAGGATCAAAGTGGTGTTTACAGACCAGTCTGGCTGAGCACTGGGAGAAGACATCTTGGAGCCAAATGAGTAGCGGGGACAGGGACAGAGGGGCAGAGGGAGAGAGTGTATAAGTCTAGGAGCCTGAGGGCAGGTGATGATGTCATTTTCCCCTCCAGCATGTCTCCAGGGCCCCTGTCTCACTTGCCTGCAAAAAGGGGGAGGGAACATTGAAGGGAGGTAAAGAATTTCTCAGGGACACAGAGAGCAGGGAAACATTGCTTGCTTTCTCCAACTCCCACCATGGGCCAAAGGGCCCAGCTCAGAGTAATGGGGTGGGGAGGAGAGAGGAGGACAGGACTGGAGCTAGGACCTGGGTCCCTTGGTTTTCTCAGTCCTGCTTCATTCTTCCAAGAGATAAAATAAGTCAACTGTGGTTTTTAAAGCTAGAGAAGTAGTAGTTAATGGTGGCAGAGAGTAAGAACCCATTAGGCCCCAGGAAGAGCTGTGCATGATGAACCCTAGAGCTCAATAACAGATGTTGTCCATCCCCAGGACCTAACTTTTCTGGGAAGAAATTTCTGGTCTGGGACTGACTGTTAGGAATCTGAGACCTTTAGCCTTTGTTGGCACTAGTCGGCTTGATTCATCTCTTCTCTCCCTTTGCTCCTTCTCATTTCCAGTTAAACCACACACCCTGGAGTGACTCAGGTATGCTGCCTAGGACCCCCCACCCCCACCCCAATACCCCCAGCCCTGACTCAGCCTGGGCTCTTAGGAATGCAGAGATAGCTATCCTAGCTCTCCTGTGGTGGAGAGATAAGGTTTATGGCCCTGGACAGACTCATTCTCTGTGGTCTGTTATGTACACATACCACCAATTGCATTCCTCCCAGGCCTTATCCTACCTTACTCTGTCTCTTCCAAGAATTGCAGACCCTCTGAGAGCATAATTTTCAGAAAACTGCTCGGCACCTCCTCCCCTGAAGGCTATCTTCCCATCCTCCCAGCCTTGCTCTACTCCTGCCCCATTGAGGCCCGCTGCTCCCACTCTTAATGTTTCTTGGCTTCTGGGCAGGCCTGACTCAGTCTAGGTCTGAGAGAAAAGAGACCCAGCACAGATCCCTTTTCAAAGGAGATCTCACTTCTCTAGTCACTCATTTCCACTCCTCCTCCTCCTCCTCCAATTACTCAGTCCTTCCTTTGGCCTATCTTTTTGTTCCCTTTCAATACTTTAGTAAAGGAGAATGTGGTATGTTCACTGGTTGTTTCTGCAGTGGGCGGGACTAAGGCAGACTGGAGTGCAGCTGAGGGTGTGTTTTCTCAAAAGATCCCTTGATCTCGCCTGGGGGGAAGGTCAGGGTGAGGGGGAGAGGAAAG
>NW_006430043.1:1636225-1658182 GCF_000325575.1 Pteropus alecto
GCATCAAAAATCTTATAAACATTATCATCATGTAATTTATTTTATATATGCGAGACTAAAAGCCGAGAGCCCAAATCAAGTATGATTTCAAGTTTAATGTGTTCCCCACTACATCTTAATCACTGTGAGAAGTTTGAAATTCTAAAAAACCAAATTAATTTAAATGCAATTAATAATCAAACATAATTTCAAGGAACTTTAGAAATAAATGGTACTTCTCCTTCATTAGGCAGATAAGACAACTGTAGCTTAGAGAGGAGGAAGTGACTTGTCCAAGGTCACATAGCAAGTTAGAAACTGAGTTGAGACTAAAACACAGGTTATTTGATTTCCAAATTTATGTTTTCTCGCTATCTCACATTGTTTCAAGAATTGTCTAGAACAATTCTCGAGATGAAAATTAATTTTCATTTCATTTCATTTTCATCACAAATCCTAGAGTACTTTGGAGGTAGTGGAGGAATTTGCAGAAGTGAAAGGACTTGAGGTCGTGTCAGCTCACAGGATGAGTGGGAAGGGTGGGATGTCGGCAACTGAGCCAGCCAGCACCCAGCTGTCCTGGGATTCCTAGGCCTCCCAGATCAGCGGGGCAACTTCTGCCAGCCTTCTGGAAGGCATCCTCCTTTATCAGAATTGCTGGCTGATCAGAGTCAAAGCCTTCATGTTGGCCTGGAGAGTCTGCATTCCTCACTCTTGTATCTCTCACCCTGTTTCTGGCTAAACTCAGGGGCTTGGGAAACCTAAGAAACTAAAAGAGTTGGATTAAATTCTGATCCTGGCACTCGCGTGCTCTATAACCTTAGGAAATATATTGAAAGTTTCTGAGCTTCTGTATCTCAATCTGTAATGAGGCTATTTGTACTTTACTTATAGTTTAATTGTGAGGATTAAATGGGGTTATAAAAAGTCTATGGTACAGGAAGTGCCTGGCATATAGTACTGTCTTGGAGGACTAGGCTAGAGGAAGGCGTAAGGCAGGGAGGTGAGGCATGGCGTTGAAGGCAGACAGGGTCCAGCTCTGCCTCTCCCATTTGCTAACTGCTAGAGCACAAGCTATTCTTAATCTTAAGGCTGTTTCCTCACCTCTAAAATGGAGATAATGCTTATTTCATAGTTTCTGTAGGGATTAAAAGTTGTCATTCCCTCCTTAAGGTAACTCCTAGGCCATTAGGGGTGTCTGGACCCATGCCCAACTCTGGGAGACCAGGTCAGAGCTGGGGATGCCTAATCAGAGTCCACACTGGAAAGCTGAAGGGAGAAGTCTGGGAGGGCTCCCTGAAGAAGGTGTTCGGGCTGGACGGACAGAGAGTGAGGAGGAGGATCCCTGGACTGGTGAACTGTATAGGTGAAGAAAGAGTCTGCTTAGGAGCTGTCTGCCAAGTGGAGCAGGGTTAGGCCATGTGTGAGGAGGGGCAGTTGTGGGTGGAGGGTTAGTGGGCTGGACCTGGGAGCCATGGGCCCAGGGGTCTAGGAGGAAGCCCAGGGTGTTCGATTTCTACAACTTGACACTTGTGAGCCAGAAGTTCTGGTCTAGGAGGGAAAGGGCCCTCTCCCTGGTGGGGCTTTCACTCCTCTGCCTTCCATGTTTTGAAGGCTTCTTTTGCTGCTTGCGCTTCTCTTGGCTTCCTAAGATGGTCACCTGGAGAGACAAGGAAGAAGGGCTGGTGCCGCCTCGGGGAATAGATGGCCTTAGCCTGGAATTCTGCTGGAAATGTATAAACACACACTGAATTGTGTTGCCATGGGAGCTTACCTGACACTTCCCTGAGGCTAAACTGGCCTTGGCTGGCCCAGGCCCAGTCCATTTTCACCTTCCAGGTCAGAAGATTAGCCATAAGAACTGTGTCCCACTTTGGGGTTATCTTAGCCCTTGAGAGACCACGGAATCCAAGAGGGAGGTTGGTAATTGAGTGGAAGGTAGCAGGGCTTTCCTTGACCTGAGCTGCTCTCTCGCTCTCTTATTTTCTCTGTTACACACACACACACACACACACACACACACACACACATGATGGTACAGTCTGAGTCAATGATTTGTGAATTCATTCCTCATGTATGATGGAGTGGAGTGCCTGTTAGGCACCTTCAAACACTGTAGATATGGTAGTTAACAAGACAGTCAGGGTTCCTGCCTTTATGGAGCTTTCTTTTTGGTGGGGAGAGGTTTCCCGAAGTCTGTCTAAATCCCTAAAGCCAGAGAAGTAATTTAGGTGTTCCACAAATATGAATTAAGTGAATATTATATATATATATATATATATATTGCTAAATAAGAAAAAAGTTTTAGAATCATTTCTTCTGGGTTATCCACATTTCTGCTTCCCTTGATGGAGATAATTGGACACCCACTATAAGAGAACATTACTGGAAAGAGCATGCTCAGACTTTGTACTTACCCCAGACTTGAGATCTTGAAGGACTTTTATTTTCCTCATCTGTAAAATGAGGATAATGTTGTCTTTCTCATGAATTATTTTAAGATTATCAATAATATATATAAGAGATCTGACACTCTGACACAGTGGGAATCCAATAAATAAGAGCTGCATCATTATCACCATCATTTCCCACCACCACCACCACCACCACCACCACCAGGGTCAGCAAGGAAAGGAGACTTGGGCTGAAAGTTGGGGAAAGGAAGATGGTGTCAATAGGCAAGGCTCAGTTTGCATGACTGGCTCCCTAGGAATTGGATTTGCAAGCTTCTGCCTTACATGGAGGCAGATTTTTGCATGCTATCCTTTATTACTCTCCTATAGATGCCTCCTTATAGCCCCAATTGCCACCTCCCTCTAGTTAACCTCAACCTTTCTGAGCCAGCCCTCTCTCCCACCTGGGCACCTGCCTTAGGCTAGGCAGACACTGCAGAGAACACAAAGATGCATGAGACACTGTCCCATCCTTCAAGGAGAACACCAGGACTTAACTCTCACAAGGCAAATGTGTCAAAGCTGGTGCAAACACAAGTTCCATGGTGGGGGTGGTGGTCTTGAAGACAGTGAAGGGGTGGGGTAAGCTGCACAGGGACAGGCTTTAGGAAAGGCAGGAGGAAGGCCAGGGAGGGATGGTGAGAGTCAAGCTAAAATTGACTGAAAATCTACTGATCAGGCACTGTCCCCTTATCTCATGTTCATATCAGTCCTTTTAGGTAATTATTACCTGCATTTTTAGGTGAGGAAGAGGAACTTCAGAGAGGTTAAGTAATTTGACCAGTAAAGAAGTGGCTCCAGAATTCCTTTGACCGCATTCACTCTCCTTTGACTTTCAGTCCACCAGTGAGGAGTCCTTGGATTCCAGTTCTTCCCTTCACATCTCTGTGAACCTGGGCACATTCCCACCCCTGCCTGGCAAGGTCTTTATGAGTCTGAATGAGGTGTGTAGCACACGTGATAGGCCCTCAGGACATGTTTCTGGAGCTCCCACAATCCATCGATGCTCCGGTGCCCTTGACCTTCTGCTTGAACCTTTCTTTATGGAGGGGAAACCACAACTTCCCAGAACACACCGCAGAGTCCACGTTCTCAAAGCTTAGTTTGGGAACTCTGTGGAAGAAGTCTCTCTGGGGGCTTCTTCCACTCATTCTAGTTATATCCCTTGGGCCACGTAGATGAATGTCCCTTCTTCCTCCTGGCAGTCCGTGCCTCCTCTTTTTCTCCAGGGCTTGCACTCCCAGGTCCTATAGCAGTGTCTCTGTGGTACATGGTTCCCTATCTCCCATCTCAGACATCTTGCATCGGCTCCCATTTGTCCAAGTGCCTCCTAAGAGTCAGACAAGATCCTAACACTGTTCTACAGGCATGGCATGGTCAGAAGGGAGAGAATATGCCTGCTCACATTTGCATCTACTGCCGAGTACCATGGAGGGTTTATGGTGGCCTCATCATGCTGCTAGTGAAGTGAAGGCATATGTGCGTGTGTGCATGCGTGTGTGATAAACAAAGGTAAGGAGGCAAGTGTAAATCGTATATTCGGCGGCGGGGGGGTCTGCATATTCACTCTGAGGCCTCTACTGTGGGCAGGAGCCTTGTCAGATAGACACTGTCACAGAGATAGGAACAAGACACTGACACTAGAGGACCCAATCCTGTCTGCCAGGAGCTGTGGTCTGACAATGATGAGATGAACATGATGGCATGGCTGGATTCAGCGGCTCATGGTAAATGCGTGCACTAGTTTGGCTGAAGTAGAAGGCACTACGGTTCAGTAGGGAGTTACCAGAAGTGCATCTGAATCACCTTCTTGATTCTCTTAACCTTGGACTCAGCCATGCCACATCCTTTGGTTTTTCCTCACAACATCCGTTGTGTTCTATTCCATCCCTGTATGTCCATCCTACTGCTCCTACCACACCACATGCCTCCTAAATTGCATTCTGAAATAGCCCCTTGTCTAGTCTCCTGCCTTCAGTTTTTGCCCCTACCTTCTAACTTGCATATCTCAGTCTACTTAATCTTCCCAAAACACTACTTTAACCATGTCACTCTCCTGCCCCACACTTTCACTGGCCCCTGTGACCTACAGGATAAACTCTGTCTGGCCTTAGGAACCTGTTCCTGGTCAATGGCTCATTGCATTTCTGGATCTTTCTATCCATATCTTACTTCTTTTCTAAGCTCAGCTCGATCAAGCCCGAACCCATTTAAACAACTTTTTCCTCTGAAGTCCTATAGCATATGTCTGAATCACTCATTTATCTGAAATCTATATTTCGTTGATAAGGTACAGAAGGTGGACTTTGGTCAGTACTTATATTTATGCAAGGGCTCAGTATGTACACTGATATCTTTATACCCCTGCAGCCCTCAAGATTTCCATATCTTCTTTGTGTACATTCAGGTCAGTGTAGGTAGTGAACATCTGTTGTTTTCACCTGTCCAACATCTCTTTCTCTTCTTTTGGTAAATCACCTTTTTTTGCTCCCTTCTATATAGTTTGGGTGGGCTGACCACCTCTTGCCAGGGGCCAGGCACATGATCCAGTCTAGTCAAAATTATAGTATTCTAATCCCCTGGCCACAGTGATTTGTTCTGGGGTGAGCATATGGCCTGTTAGTCTAATGAGACTGAGCCTTGGAACTTTAGTGTGAAGGGTTGGGAAAGAGGCATTTGCTGCAGCATAGAGGTTCTATGCCTGAGAAGGTAGCTAACTCAGAGGAAAACAGAGTCAAGATGGTCTTGGTACCATCACTGAGCTCCTCATCTGGCTATGCTAAAAACCCAATGCTTTCTAACTATGTGAGCAATTAATTATCTTTTGTGCTTCAGCCTGTTTGAGTTGGGTCTCAGTCATTTGCAATCAAGAGTCCCAAGCAATAATGTGTATCTGTGTGTTGGTCTCGAATGTTATGGCTGTGTATGCACGGGGGCGTGTGTGATGTGCATTGAAGAGTGGTGTGTATATGGCTGTGATGGGTGGGAGAGGTGAGAGGTGGTACGTATTCATGTGAGGATGATGAGAGAGAGAGAAAGAGAGAGAGGCAGAGAGAGAGAGAGAGAGAGAGAAAGTGACTGACTATCTGTGAGGGTGCATCTGGGGGCTGAGAGGACACGTGGCATAGGCTGAGGTTGTGTGGGCACAGGTGGGATGGGCATGTGAAGAGTTATTTGTTTGGGCAGAGCACTTGGCTCTTGCTTGTCTTGAGGGCAGGGGCTGATCATAAAACACCAGCTTATCATCATTATCTTCTACTGAGAGGGACAGAGGAAAGACTCTGAGAGAGACTCAGAGAGTTCAGGGAATTCAGTTTATATATCATTCTTTAGTTTCTGTGAATTAGAGTTTAAAAACTTTGTTTACTCATTTTCCTTTGATGGTATGGACATACAGTGTGAAAGGATAAGAGTATGTAGAGAGAAGGTAAGAATAAGCAGCATAAAGGCCTGCTGGTAATTCCCAGCCTTTGATCCAGAGGTTCCCCATGATTTTAGCCATAGGGAATGAAGAATTTTATTTTGTGTAGGGTGCCACTTAAGGACTCTTTTTCCTGTTTTCTGTTCGCCTTGTGGAGAAATGCTTTGTTAGCAATGCCAACAGAAATCTTCCTTTGTTCTGCAGGTTTCCTCCTGGTCTGGCTGTAGGGCTGATCAGTATATTATTGCAGTCTCTGAATATAGCTTGATTTCACATTTTAGTTCTCTTGCCTCCTCCCTACCTATTTTTATGGTGGGGGATTAACCTCAGCCTAGTATTTATGGCTGGGTAGAATACCTGGGAGTTTATGGCTTCCAGCTCTGATGGATGCCCTTGATCTTCTCCAAGGCAGGCTGGGCTTTATCTGTTTTCATCTCATTCCTTATCGGTCCAAAACAGCCTGGTCTCCCCACACCAGAGCTTCCCAGCCAGGGTTCCTGGTGACTTTGGCTGTGCCAAGAGTGGGCTATAACTAACTGTGCAATATATTGGGCCTATCAACCCTCTGAGTGTCTGAGTGAGGCCTGGGGCAGCCGTAGCTTCTGGCCTGACCACATCTGGTCCCCAAAAAAGCCTTTTATTTGTCCCAGCCTGCCATACACAAATGCTTATTTCATGTAGGCCATGACCTATCATGGTGGAAAAGGTTGAGAATGCCCTAAGTTTGGCCATATCCTTGGGTGAAGTGAGATATGGAGACCAGGAGAACACCTCTCAGATGACTGTGCCTTGCTCATGACTTTTCACGCCCCCTACACGTTGTGCGACTTTCTCTTCTGTTCCAGGTATGGAAGAATCACTGTTTTGTGTATTGGGAAAACAAGAAAGGGGCCCTTCTCTTTACCCAGGGGCTGGGGTGGGCATCTGGGGTGTATGAGAGTGGGCCCTAACCTGGGGCTCCTTGGCAAGTACGGGGTACAGAGCATTCAAAGGTTTTTGTTCAGCTCCACGCATTATGAGTTTTTAGGGGGTGTTTGGGGAATGTTTTCCAGGCCATAAAGGGGTCCCTTTTATAAGCAGAGCCATAGATTTCTCTGAAGAATTGTGGCTGGAGGGAGGGGGCTAAAAAATGGAGACTCAGAAGTTTTCATCCCAAACAAGACCACCTTTATGCAATGTGGAGGTAAGGGAGCTCCCCTCGGCATACCTTTCACTATGCCACCAGTTCTCCCATGCCTTGAGGGATCCTTGGGCCCAGTGCTGACGCTGCTCCTCCGCCCATCAAAGTGTGCTGTCCTCAGTCCCCTTTCTCAGGCCCTGCCCCTGCTAATGCCAGTTTGCTGATCTGAGGACAGCCTCTGGGCTGTTAAACCACCACCCCACTTTTCTTGCTCCCCATCATTATAACTAGAAGTATGGTACAGTGGTTAAGGACATGGAGAAAGAGCCACTGCTGTGTGACCTTGGGCATGATACTTAACCTCTCCTGGTAAAAATGGTGATTACGGCACCTACTTTATAGGGTTCTTATAAAGATTAAATGAATGAATATTCGTAAGTCGTTTTCGTGCCACTTAAGTATAATTATTATAATGTTAGAATAAGTGGCATTGTGTGTCCGTCTGTCTCCTCCAACATACAGCGAAGACCATTAAGGACCCAGTTCTCTCAGAGCCTTCCCAGCATGTGCCCATATATAGTCAGCTACCAATATGCTTAATTAATAACTAAGGACTCCTAATGGTCACTTTTTGATAGGAACCTTCAAGATACATCTTTCTCTGGCCAAAGGAGGATCTCACTTATACCTAACTGGTGGAAAAGGAACCAAACAGCTCTCTCCTCAAAAATTTTAGGCTAATATCTGATAAGCAAATGAGTAGATGAATGAATGAATAAAAACAGGAGGGAATAAAGGCCTCGAGTCCCTGCCCCCCTTCCTATCTTGGTCTTTGGGGTGCCCAGCAGGAAATTCAGAACAATAGACCTCTGGACAATGGCTCCATTGCCAAGGGCCTAGGCTTGGAGCTGGAGGATGCGGGACAGGGTAAGGGTGGGGGCAGCTGCTGTGGCTGGTCCCCAAGTCCTTTCCTTTCTTTCCTCCCTCTTGTACTCCTTCCTGTCTGGTTACCTGAACACACCTTTAGGAAAGCATTTTTTTCCTGCAGTGGAGCTGGGGTGGGGTGCAGTGGGCTGCGTGACTCCTTCCTGAGGGCTCCTCCAGAGACTCATCCCCTGAGTGGCCTTTTCTGGTGATGTCCTGCCTTCCACTTCCCATCATTCAGGTCCTCCACACTGCTGTCCTCACCACCATGAGTGGGACCTGATCTTTTCTCAGCCTCTGTCTATGTACCTGGCTCTGGGGACTGGCCACTCTCTGTTTTCCTTCCTGAGAGGCAGGTATATTGTCCTTTCTAAGTGGGGACTCTGCAGTGCTTTGGGCTTGAGGAGAGGAAGAGTGTGTTCCTGGAGGTCTTGGAGGTGGAACCAGAGCCAAAGCCTGGTGTTCAACCCTGGCAGCATGGAGGAACCTTTCAAAAAATGCAGATGGAATATAGTCTGAGTGATTTTGATGCACATGCTCCAGAGAGAGAACCAGAGTTATGGGGAAAGTCTCCAAGGGATGAGCCACAACTGGATCCCTCCTACCTGGCTTGACTGCCATCAATAGATGGCCCCTTCTGGTTTGGTATCAATGGAGATGAGGGTGTGAGAATGTGAAGCGGGGAGGGAGACCTCATCATCTCCAGGCCAATGGGCTTGTAGGAGTTTAGAACGAGTCTCCCTAGAACTTACCACCATGGCGTTTGGATTATTTCGAGCCAATGACAATTAAAGCCCAACAAACTCAAGAAGAGCTTTTTACCTCCTCCTTACATACCTAAAGGAATTCAGAAAGAAAAACCTGTTCTAAGAAGGGAGCTCTCACTATAACATAATACGAACTCAATGTGGCAGACAGGGAGGAATCAAGCGAAGTCTGTTTGTTAGACTCCTGCATTCCATTGCTTCTGGGTGGCCTGCCAAACATTTGTTTACCAAGCGTTTGCTCTTTCTCATCTCCCTGTGAATTGTCTATTTTTCCTCTGAAGTCTCAGACCCCTGCCTCCCTCTCAGTCCAGAATGACAGGTATACCTCATTTTGCCTTATTGTCTTTTCACGCTTATGTGAATTTTCCATGTGTATGTATTAAAGCTTGAGTTTTTTCCTGTTAATCTGCCTTATGTAATTTTAATTATTCAACCAGCCAGAAGAAACAAAAGAGGAAGGGAGGGGACTTCCCCACCCCCACAGGCTTATGTCTCCTTTCCTCTGTAATAAGGCTTATCTTGCCACTTTCCTCCCCAAGTAAGAAGTTCCTTGTTCTAATAACTTTTAATCACATCTCCTATTAAAATCCAAATTTCTAGCCCAAGAACTTTCGTAGATGTCTAATATCTTATGTGTAAAGCTCTATGGTGGCGGGACATGGATCAAAGGCTCTCAGAGTGGGGAGGATTTGGACATTATAGTCCCAACTGCCTCCTGACCTAGGAATCCTGCAACAGTGAACCCAGGGAACAGCTGGTCTGGTGCCTCAGTCTCAAGACTTCTAGGGATAGGAGCTTGCTGCCTGTCTAGGCAGTCCCTGCCCATTTGGCTGGCTGTAATCATTAGAGCCACTGTTAAAAGAAAAATAATCACCACTTACTGATTATTTACTGTGAATAATGCTGGCCTTGAGGCACACAGCATAAAAACCAACCATCAACTTTATTATTCATGTTGTGGCTTATCATGGGCGTTCTCACCATCTGTAGTTTCCTACTTAAACTAATTGTTCTTGCTAACTGCTTGGTGCTAAGTTCAGCTATTGTATGCCACCAATAAGATTTTAAATTGTCCATCTTTTAAAATGATTTCAGTGCTTTGAGGACACTACTCTGGTTATTAACCTAGAGGTGGAGAATTTCCTTAACTTCAGTATCTAAATGAAATCTCTTCTATCCCTTGATCCCTATGCTGGTTCACAAAGTCCTTGCTTTATGTAAGAGACTAATATATGCTTTTGTGATATATATATATATATATTTTTGGTAAGAGTTTTATTAAGCTGTAATTCATATACCACACAATTCAACCATTTAAAGTGTACAGACATGGTTTTTCGCATTTTCACAGACTTGTGCAATCATCACTATAATTGAATTTAGAAATTTTCATCACTCCAAAACATACCTTATTTATTCTTTAGCAATCACCTCCATTCCTTCCAATCTGGGCAGCCATGAATCTGTTTTCTGTTTCTATAGATTTGCGTATTCTGGACATTTCATGTAAATGGAATTATGCAATATGTGGCCTTCTGTGACTGACTTTCTTTACTTTGCTTAATGTTTTCAAGGTTCATCCACACTGTAGCATGTATCAGGACTTCAATCCTTTTTATTGTGAATAATACAGCATTGGATTGATATGCCACATTTCATTTATCCATTCATCAAATGATGGATGTTTGGGGAGTTTCTGTTTTGGCTGTTACGAATAGTGCTGCTGTGAATGTGGTGTCTTCGTGTCATCAGTCCTGAGCACTGAGAACTTGTTCAGACCATCTTTTCCAATGATTGGGAATGATGTAATGATAACAGCTACCCTGCCCACCCAGCTCTGCTCTCAGCCTTGACACAGAGGCCCAGGGCTCAAGGACTCCCTGACTCATTCTGTACTATTGCCACTGGGGGTGGGGGAATGGCTGAGTATCTCTTCCTTCCCCTTTCGATTCTCCAGAAAAGGCAGTTTGGGGCAGAGTCTTCTGGGTGAGGCACAGTCACCACAAACACTTTCCCTTTTGTTGGGCAGGCAGCAGTGTGGCGCATAGACCACAGTGGGCAGTGACAGCCTTACAAGTAGTTGTACCTGCAGGCTGCCCCAGTCCGGTTTTCTCTTCCCTCATCACTTGGCCCTAGTCCTGGGGCCTTCCCCTTTTGCCTTCACTGAGGAACCTCAGGCAGGGCCATTAGAGAGGGCAGTGCTGGCCTCTTCTCTAGAGGCTGGCCTGGGACATGGAGGATAGGTTGGCTGGAGTCTCTGGGTAATAGGGAGCGGACAAATGACATGTTGACACTTTTAGTCCTGAATTGTTTTGGGCTGCCCCAGCAAAGAGGGGCTTCCGCCTGGGTGGGATCTGGGCAAGCCCTACAGCTTGACAACCACAGGGTCCCTTGTAGTCTCCTTTGTCTTAAACACAAGGCACTGCTGGAACCAGGGAACCAGGGGGGTGGTAGTGGAGGGGCTAACATTTCAGGGGGGCTCTGGGTTGCTGTTTTGTGCTCAGGACTTCAGGTATGGTCCCTCCCATCCAAGTCTGCCCAGGTTCAGCCAACACACTGTGGGGGAGGGGAAGAACTGGGGAGCTGGTTGCCTTCTCTCCCCATGGCTGCTATACCAGTCTGACCGGCCCGCTCCCTCTCTCCTTCTGCTTTCTCTGTCCTGGGTTTGGCACCTGGCCCATACCCCTCCCTTTGGTCTCTGGAAGAAGTCTCTCTGCTCTGCTAGGTGTGGGTGTTTGTTGGGGAGGGGGTGGCATGCATTCAAATCACTCTTTGGAAAATTAAGCATTGTTTAAAGGTGCTGGGAGAGGGCCTGGTGCAAACAGGTGCTAACTGGATTTCCCCTTGACTGGTTGAGCACATTAGGAGGCCAGAGCCTGGGTAGGGAGGGTGAGGAGGAGAAAAGAGGGGAGGGAGAAAGGGATGTAGTCATCGTGTCCCCCACTGAAAGTCTCTGGATTTGTTTTTCTGGAAGGGACTTCAAAGGGGGTGTTTGGGGTGTGTGTGTGTGTGTGTGTGTGTGTGTGTGTGTGTAGTCTGAGGGAAGCCTGTCTATGTTTCTCCAGGAGGGGGGGCTTCTGGTTCTCTCTGTTCCTCTGTAGGGGTCTGTCCTTCTGGGAGCCCGGGTGCCTCTTCTAGAGAAGAATGGGGAGGAGTCTGTATAACTGCCCTCCGGGTAGGTGGGCAGTGTCATGCCTCTTCCCTGGGTTTGGGGCTATGGACAACCTCTCCCTTTTCCCCAGGGTATCTGGGTGACTGGCATCTGTTGGTCTCTTTAGTTAGAGCCATCCAGTACCACTGCATGCCCCGCAGGATCTTTCAGAGAATCCAGCCCCATCAGGTGATTACAGCTGGAATCTCTGCCTCGGGGACCCAAACAAACCTCCTGCCTTCCACCCACTGGGTCTGCCCCACCCAGCCTCACCCAGGCCTGGGGTGTCTTGTTCAGCTCCCCAGTCTCCAACCTGCAGGTGCATGCTGTGCCTCAGCCTGCCCTCTTGACTCATTTCGATAATGGGTTCAGGGAGACAGGTGCAGGGACTCTTCTTGCATCTCCTCAGGCTGGTTGGGGAACTAGGAAGAGAAGGAGGGCCCAGGTGGCTGCAGATCAGTGTCCCCCGCTTCCACTCCTCTGCACTCCATCCTGCCTCCCTTCCCAAATCACCCATTGAGAACTAGGGGAAGGACTCCCTCAAGAAGCAGTGAGAACAGTGAAGACCACAACGCAGCTTCTTCTCTCCTGAGCTCCCCCCATTCCTCTACCTCTCTTGCTCTTGTTCTTCATTCTCTCTGCCCTTCAGCGGGCCTACAGTTTTCAGCCTGGCCCTGGGAATCCTGAAATCTTGGGAGGAGAGAGTGCACTTGGTTGTGTCCAGGAAAAGTGCTGTGTTGAATCTCACATTATCCTGTACCTACAGACCCAGAGGGAAGATAGCTTCTGTGTATGTGTGTGTTCGTTCACTGATTCATTCATTCCACAAGTATTTACCCTGCCCCTCTTGGCACTGCACTAGATGCTGAGGGTACAACGCTAACTGAAGAGAGACTAGGCAAATGATTGACTTCTGGTTCAAGGATTCAGAACTCAGGTTCCTTGTCCTCCAGCCTGGGCAGACTTTCATAATCAAAATGGAGAGAAGAAGGGTGGTGTCTTTGGGGTGTCAGCTGCTCAGATGGAAACACCAGGGATCTCTTTCTTGTTGTGCTTCCCATAGGAGAGAAAGAGACAAGACCCAGGAGTCAGGGTTGCAGTGGCTGGGTGACACCCCCAGTCTCTTTGTTACAGAGAACTTGTGCAGCCACTGGATCCTGCCCCTTTCACATTCACGGAATTGCTCTTTCCTGGGCTTCTGGGGCGGTGCCCTAATGGGCTTCAGGGTGGGAGCAGCTCTCTGCTGCCCCCACCTGACTTGGGCCTGTAGGTGGCAGGTATCGAGTTAGGCCCGGCCCCCTCAAGGCTTAGCCACTCAGGTACCAGGCCCATCCCCCTCCCTTTGGGTTGGGCTCCCTTTTATAAAGGGCCACGCTGTCCCCCACTTGGAAGCAGCTTTTTGGCTCCTCCAGAGTCTGTCAGTTTCGGCTCCTCGCCTTCACTCCAGCCTCCAACATGTCCGTGAGGGTGACCCAGAAGACCTACAAGATGTCCACCTCTGGTCCTCGGGCCTTCAGCAGCCGCTCGTACTCGAGTGCTCCCGGTTCCCGTATCAGCTCCTCGGCCTTTTCCCGGGTGGGCAGCTACCGGGCTGGCCTAGGCATCAACATGAACCTGGCTGGGGGTTACGGCGGAGCTGGAGGTGCGGGGAACATCACAGCAGTCCAAGTGAACCAGAGCTTGCTGAGCCCCCTGAAGCTGGAGGTGGACCCCAACATCCAGGCCGTGCGCACCCAGGAGAAGGAGCAGATCAAGACCCTCAACAACAAGTTTGCTAACTTCATCGACAAGGTGAGGGTCCCCTCTGCCTAACTGTCTGTGCCTGGGGCCCAGCGAGGGTCCATGCTCTATCTCTTGGTTGCCCCGTCGGTGGGCACATCTTCAGCCTCCCACTGGCATCCTGCTGAGCCCTACCCACCCTGGCAATACTCCCAACCTATGGCTCACTCTTCCCATGCACTTTTGGTTTGGGCTGGCGCAGGGATGGAAAGAGGGTCTGGGCGGCTTCTGACTCTAAATCCCTCCCTCATCCATCTCACCCCAACCCGAGTTCCGACCTTGGATAAAGCTTTCAGCCTGGAAGAGTCCCAGCTGTTCTGCTGTCGGGTGGGAAGCGAGCCCCTCCTTCAGGTTCACCCTTCTCCCTTAGCACTACCCCAACAGCTTCTCAAAGGTGCTCCTGGGCTTTTTTTAAAAAAAATTATTTAAATGGAGGCTTGATAGATCTGGGATAGGTCTTGATTCAAACAGGCAAATATCGACTGAGGCTGAGGCCTCTTGCATCCCAAGGCCGGAGCGTGGGGGACACCAAGATGAGTCATACTTGGCCCTCGCCCTGGAGCCTGCAGTGGGCGGGACCGGAAGGGCCAGAGACCCACCCCAACCGTGGGGTGAGGGGCTGAGGCCAGCCGTCTGGGTGACGCGCTGCTCTACCTGGGCAGCTCTTATCCTGTCGGGTTGGGACAATCTGCGTCGTGATGGAATGGGGTGGGACGCCAGGGCCTGAATTCAGAAAAGCGCATTTAGGATTCAAAGTCTGAGGGCGTTGGACACTGCGCCCAGGTTTCATGTCCTGTTAAACCTTAGAGTTCATGGCTTTAGATAATGCGTCTGCCCGCCAACGCCCCTATTCCCACTCAGCCCTTGTCCCCTCTCTCTCTCTTCCCTCCTTGGCTCCGTCCCAATGGCCTGGCTCCACTTTCGCAGAGTAGAGACTAGGTCGCGTTTTGCAGCCTTGGGGATGTACTCAGGAGCCAGTCAGCAGGGGCCCCTGAGGGCCTCAGCATGCAGGAGGATTGGGCCCCTCTCCGCTGACTGGCTCCTGGGAGGCATTGTGGGAACGGAAGGTGGGAAATCCTGGGGCAGATTTGCGCCTTTAGGGATTGGAGTCCCCCAGGAAGCCCTCTCTCCCCTGTTCTGGGAGGAGGGCTTCGTAGTTCCTTAGCTCTAAGCACCCTTGACTTTGCTTGACTGCGTTCTGCTAGCTCCGGAGTCCTCCCCGTGAGTAGTAGTAAAGCACAGGCTCCTAATCCCAAATCATGATTCTCAGTGCTCTGCCCTTTCCTTTGATGGGCTCCGTTGCCGAATCTGATTTCCTCATCTATAAAATGGGCACGATCAGCTCTAAATCAGAGGTTTTGCCTATTCAAGCATGTAATGTAGGTAAATAGCTTGGCAGTGCTTGGCCTGTATTAAGCAGCCCAATAAAGCTAAATGTTATAATCACTTATTTTCATAATTTTGGGACAGAATGACCTGGGGAAGAAAGGGATTTACCGAGAAAGATTTGTTGGATCTAGGCTGGACCCTTAAGTCAATTATTTTTTTCTAAGTCCTCCCCCCAATTAAAACAAAGATACAACTTTGGGTTGATTATTAAAAATAAATTATTCTTCTTAAAAGCAGTCTATTTCTTTTTTAAACATTTCCCTTCTAACATGCCTTAATTTTATCCTAAAATCTGGATTTCTTGAGCCCAAGGAACCCAGGACCTTTGTGTTTGGGGCAGGACGGAGAGAGTTGTGGTTTCAGGTGGAATAGGGTGGGGATAGGGTAGGAGAAAATCTTCCATCTGCAGATAGATCTCCCTAGTCTCTTATCTCTTCCCTGACCACAAGTGACGTCTGCACAGAAATGGGGCTCCTGAAAGGACCTGCCTGAGTTCCTCTAGGCCATGGCAGGGCTGAGGAGCCCCAGGCTCTGAGAGGTGAAGCAACCCAACATTATGCAGCCCAGGTTAGCAGCTATGTTTGGTTAAAACCTGGGTCTTCAGGCCATAGGGCAAATGTTTCCCTCTAAACTGTACGAGTTCTTCAAAGCCATTCCAGATAATAATGATGATAATGATGTTAGCATTTGTTACGAACAATCTACACTTTATTTTTCGGTCTTGTAACACTTGGCTATTTTTATTGATCTATAATATCTAACCTAAGTCAAGAAGACCTATTTGTTCTGCAACCACAGCTTTAGCATGACTCCTAGCTGTCCCCTTCCAACCATGCACACTTGTGTCGTCCCCATCCCTAGAGTTAGAAGGATGTGGCTCCCTACCCCGCCCACTCACCATGCTGTCTCTCTCAGGTTATAACTAACCAGGTTACTGGGTTCTGGAGAGACCCACTGTTTGGGAGTGGAAAACACTGCTTGCTTCCCCCCAGACTGAGCCCTGGCCTGATGTAGACCTTTTTGCTCTGTCTTCCCTCATTCAGGTACGGAGCCTGGAGCAGCAAAACAAGATTCTGGAGACCAAGTGGAACTTTCTGCAGCAGCAGAAGACGATTCGCAGCAACATGGACAACATGTTTGAGAGCTACATCAACAACCTTCGACGGCAGCTGGACACGCTGGCCCAGGAGAAACTGAGGCTAGAGGCAGAGTGTGGCAACATGCAGGGGCTGGTGGAAGACTTGAAGAATAAGTGAGCTGCCCTCCTTCTCACTACCATCTGCTCAACTGAAGTCTTCTCTTCCTATCCCACCTCAGGGAGCTAGAGGCTCCATACCCCATCGCCCTCTGCTTGTCGGGCAATACATTCTTATATAATTAGGGTCACCATGTGACCAAGTTTTCTCAAGACAGTCTAGTTTATGCTCTAGTTTATGCTGGCATAATTTTTAGTAGCACCCACCCTCTTTTAATCTCAGAATTGTCCAGATTTGGATAACAAATTTGTACGTTAATGTGTACGTAGTAAATCTCAAATGGGAGAGACAGATAGCCCATAGGCCTCTTATATAATTGCAGCCCTGGCCCCTTTTTATTCCTTACCCCTGATTTCCAACACAACCCAGAAAGTTCTGTCTGAATCCTCATGTCACTCCCTGTTCTAACCCTCCAATATGTCTACTATGTCTAATCCAATGTGTATTCATGGATTTGGAGAGAGATTTCCTGCTCCAGGCCTCCTCACTGGCTGATGAGCAGAAGCACCAGTCCAGTCCTCTTATATCTTGCATTTCCATGAACTGAATTTTCTAGATATTCTTGCCTCCCTTAAAAGACTCAAGGGCAACCTCCCTTTGCCTTCATCCTTTGATTCTAAGTCTTTTCTTTACCAGGTATGAGGATGAGATCAACAAGCGCACAGAGATGGAGAATGAATTTGTCCTTATCAAGAAGGTGAGGGAGTCCTTTACCCTCACCTGGAGGCTGGGTCTTAGAGACTTGGACTAAGAGGCTTTCTGGGTTTGGTCCCTAAATGTTTCTAAGAAATAATTGGTAACATTTGGGTGCCTCCTAGTTATACGGCATAGAAAGATAGGCAAGGACACAGAGTAAAGGCAGTGTGTTTGGACAGAACTCTAGACATTGATAATGGGACATGGTTAAAAATGGAGCAGTAGAATTGGAGGTCTGGCCATAGAAGGCTTCCTGGAGGAAGAAGAGAGGGAGGAGAAGGTGGAAGAGGAAAGAGAGGGGGGAGAGGGAGGAGGGCTGCAGGAAGCCAAGTAAAGGTATTTGGGCTGGGAATGTGCAGGTGCGATGGGGCAGAGGCCTCACTAGAGGATCAGGCTACAAAGTGAGGTGGGCAAGGCAATAGTTAGAAGTTTCTAGGTCTAGGCCATTGAGTGCCTGGATTTGGGGTCCCATGTGGGCATTCATCTCAGGCTCCTCCTCTCCCCACACTCCCTAGGATGTGGATGAAGCTTACATGAACAAGGTAGAGCTGGAGTCTCGCCTGGAAGGGCTAACCGATGAGATCAACTTCTATAGGCAGCTGTATGAAGAGGTATGTTCTTGTTCCTTTAACACCATCAAAGGCTCCTCCTGGCCCCCGGTGCACCAACAGACAAGGGCCCAGCACTGAATAATTACAGCTATCGATGTTAATAACCCAGCATGGACATTCTACGTCTTTTGTCCCCCTGCATGAGGGAGAGTTGATAATCCTATTTCACAGATGAGAAAATGGACTCAGAGAATTAAAATAGCCTGTCCAACATCATCATACACAGAGTGGTGACCCAGGGGCAACTTGGGCCCTCTCTGTCCTGAATCTGTTCTGAATTTTTGAGCCATATGTGGGAGCCCTCTGTGGGCGCTCAGTATCTGTTGCTGAGAGGATGGAAGGGCCCTACCCTTTGGCTACTCACCCAAAGCTAGGTGTTTTTCTTTTTTTTTTTTTACTGGCCTTATTTCAGTTTTGCATCCCACCAAGATGAGTCTTTGACCAATCTTCTTTCCTCAGGAACTTTGCCCTCTCCGCAGCCCTCATACCCACCTGATTCTCTCCTCCGTTGCTGCCCTCCTTGACTTGTTCCCCTAAGGAAGGCCCTCTGCAAAAGAAGGTTCCTTGTGTGCAAGGACCAGGCCTCACCACCTCCCCTCTCCACCGTAGGAGATCCGTGAGCTGCAGGCCCAGATCTCTGACACGTCCGTGGTGCTGTCCATGGACAACAACCGCTCCCTGGACCTAGATGGCATCATCGCCGAGGTCAAGGCCCAGTACGAGGACATCGCCAACCGTAGCCGGGCTGAGGCTGAGACCATGTACCAGATCAAGGTGAAGAGCAGGGTCTTTTGACTGGCCCTCCCCTTCTGGCCAGTTCTGTACCCTAGTTCATGAGCAGGGAGCAGGATTTCAAATGCCACTCTGCCTGCTATGTGGGTGCTTGGGAGATTGAGATGTCCCTGGGCTTGGTGCTCTGGAAGAAGGCCTTCAGTGTGTGTGTGAAGAGGGTAGGGGTGGGTGGGTGAAATGACTTGGGCTCTGGTGACTTAGCTGAGAGAGCACTCTCCCTCGGATGGAGGACACCTTGGGTTCTAGGGGGACCTCTCAAGCCTAACTCCTCATCTCACATCTGCAGTATGAGGAGCTGCAGACGTTGGCTGGGAAGCATGGAGATGACCTGCGTCGCACAAAGACAGAGATTTCTGAGATGAACCGGAACATCAGCCGACTCCAGGCTGAAATCGAGGCCCTCAAAGGCCAGGTATGGTCTGGACTGGGGGTAGGAGAGGATCCTCAGACACGTCCCAGTGAGAGGAGATAATGCAGGAAGGAAGGAGTGAGGAGTCTGGGGGTCGGGGAAGGGATCCTAGACCAGAGTGTGTGGGAGTTGAAGGGGCAGCTACAGTCCAGCTTCTCAGACCGCTCCTGGGAGGCTGAGGGCTCCTGAGGAGGTCCCTGGGGATGTGATGGGGGTCAGAGGGGGCTTGGCAAGTAGGGTTGGGGTCTGGGATGGGGTCCTCAAGCCTGTTTTATTTTACGTCTTGTATATCAGGGTCAGAATGATGCTTTAAGGAAGTCTAGAAAGCAGAGATCTAGTTCAGTTAGAGTGGGGATAATACCTTTTAGTGTTCTAGGGGAGAAGTTTCTGTGGGGAAGTGCCTGAAAGTTGCTCATATTTCCCCCTTTTGCTTCTGGAACTTATTGGTAGCATTGTCTTTGAGCTGGGGTAGAGTTGGTTGGTCTAGCTCATGGAGGGAAGTCTCTAGAGGAGTGGGGAGGGAGGGTGGGTGCAGGGCCATGAGGGAACCACACTCTGTTCTATTCTAACTTCTCCCCCTCCCCCAACAGAGGGCTTCCCTGGAGGCCGCCATCGCTGATGCCGAGCAGCGTGGGGAGCTGGCCCTCAAGGATGCTCAGGCCAAGGTGGCTGAGTTGGAGGCTGCTTTGAGAAATGCCAAGCAAGACATGGCCCGGCAGCTGCGCGAGTACCAGGAGCTCATGAACGTCAAGCTGGCCCTGGATGTGGAGATCGCCACCTACCGCAAACTGCTGGAGGGCGAGGAGAGCCGGTGGGTATGGGGGGTGGGCTTTGGCCCTGGTGCTCCATCCCTGGGACCTGGGGTGGGGAGAGATGGGACTTGAGTCCTGTGTCTGGGATAGGGCCAGGAGTTGGTACTGATATCCTACCTCTTTTGGGTACAGGCTGGAGTCTGGGATGCAGAACATGAGTATCCATACCAAGACTACCAGTGGCTACTCAGGTGAGTGTACGGGCCCTGGGGTGCAGGACAGGAGGGCAGGGCCTTTTTTTATAACCCTGATACATTTCCGTCTTGTACAGCTCAGGAAGCTGGGGCCCAATTAACTATCTTGTCCAAGATCACGTAGCTAATGTCAAAGCTCTATCCCACCCTGCTCCTGGTATTCCCTGGAGTAGTGAACCAGGGCAGTTCTCCATCCCTGGAGACTGTGTAGGGAGTGAAGAGAGAAGGGGTCATTGGAGCCTGATGTATGCAGGGCTCCTGAGCTAACGTAGTTGCCAATCCCTGACCAGGTGGGCTGAGCCCGGCCTATGGAAACCTCACAAGTCCTGGCCTCAACTACGGTGTCAGCTTCCAGTCCAACTTCGGCTCTGGGGGGAGTTCCGGCTCTTTCAGCCGCACCAGCTCCACCAAGACCGTGGTGGTGAAGAAGATCGAGACTCGTGATGGGAAGCTTGTATCTGAGTCATCTGATGTCCTGCCTAAGTAAATGGCTACCGTGGTCCCTCTTGGCCTTTCAAGCCTGTGGGAAAGGAGCTGTGCAGAGAGCCTTGAACACAGGAGACCCACCTGAAGCTCAGCCCCAGTTCTCAGCCCCAACCCTGGGTGGGGAATCTACTGCCTGGAGGACCGCCTCTTACCCACGCCCCTAACTAAAAGCCAAATCAAGTGTTTTTTCCAAAATAAAGTCTCAGCTGGCTCTGCCAACCTTACTTGCTGTGTGTGTAGCCTTTGTCCATGGGGTGGGAGAGAGGTGACCAGGAGGCTTATCCCTGGAATCGGAAGCTGGGGGTGCCTGGGGAAGGGTGGCACTGGGAGGAAAGTCTGGCCTCCTCCATCCAGGCTGTTCCCAAAGAGACTTGTTTGCTAAAGCTGGCCGAATGAAACCTTGGTCATTAAGGTGCTCTCAAGCACCCCATTTCTCTTTATCTGTGCAGCAAGCCCCGGAGGTAGGCAGAGCAGGTTTCAGATGGTGTTGTCTGGAGAGAGTTTAGTTTCCCTTCGCACAGACCACAGGAAGTTGACATCAGGACTGTTTGCAGATAAGGAAAGCTGGCCGGCCGGAGAGACCAATTAATGGCCTAACTAGAATGTGGCAGATACAGGATTTCGAACCCAGGGCTGTCTAGTTCTCAAGGTTGTACTCCTCAGCTAGGTCTACGGTGCTTCCTTGATGGCCAGAGATGTCTTTTTACCATTTTCATTCTTTTGCAGCCGGGGACTAAGGAATCCTCATTTTCCCATCCCTTCAGAGGCCCAGAGTCCATTCATAAGACCCACAATTTTCAGAAACCAAGATACAATAGGACTTGGCATTGATAAATGGGTTTTTACCACTCCACTCAGTCACATCTACCCTGCATTGCTCCTTGCTACCCTCTTTCTACTCTTACATGCAGTGTTTTTATTAATATATATTGCTGAGTATGTAAAGGGTGTGTGCTTCTGTTTGCATGTGGAGGGTGTGCTTGTGTACATGGGCATGTATGCGTTCCGTAAATGTTTAAAGAGATTTGCCTATCTTTGTTGAAACAGTCTCTAAGCCTTAGGACACGCACAGGTATAGGGTACAGCTGAGTGGAGCAGTGCATCCGTGGCATTTGGCTCTACTGCCACCACCACAGAGTTCTAGGCAGACATGCCGGCCCCTCAGCACATATAAATTGCACAAGCCCATAGAACTGAGATGGGGACATTTTCAGACTTTGTAAAACACCAAGGGAGAATAGACAAGCACGTGCAGCATTCACAGTAGTAGGGACAGCCTGGCTCAAGACACTCAGGTTCAGGTCTCCAGGACTCTCTTGTCCCTGTACCCTTGACTTATGAGACCCTGGGCCCCCACCAGAGGGCTATCCCAGCTACCCCTCGAGCTGAGCACTTAAGTGGAGCTGCTCCCAGACTGAGCCCAGCCCCATCCCCAGCCCCAGGCCTAGGTCCAGGCTTCTGGACTGTGCCACAATAAGGGACTCTACTTCTTCGTGATAAAACTTAACAGCGCCATTACTTAGAACCGTGGCTCTCTAACTATTTTGGCAGCTTGTGGTAAGAAATTTATTTTTATCACAATTTGCAAATTACATAATAAACAAAAATTTCATAAAACAATACCAACCTTCCGCCCACTGATGATGTACGACTGGCCCTCTTCACTAGATCCCGGGAGCCAGAAGGGTGGTTAGAGCCCAGGACGGGTGTAGCACTTG
>NW_006430043.1:1658228-1662694 GCF_000325575.1 Pteropus alecto
TCATCCCTCCAGGAGCTGATCGCCTGTCTCACCAGGCCCTGCCCTCAGGAGGCAGACATACCGGGGACAGTCATGGGACCTTCTGATAGTCTCACAGAGTTCCCACGCCCCAGGCCTTAGCTCAGGGAAAGGCAGGAAAGCTCCAGGGAGAATTCTCTTTCTCTCTTTCCTTCCTTCTCCCAGGTTATTGTGTATCTACTATGGGATCAAGGACACTGAGGGTTCAGGAGACACTGTCCTCGATTTACCTTTCAGTATTTAAACAAATATAAATAAGAGCTGGACATCTAATTCTCATGTAGATGAGGATACTGAGGTAGGATAGACACTACCATTTCTAAAATACCCACTTGATGGCAGATCTTGTGCTATAGCACATTCCAACCCTCCAGTGATTCTGGGAGGCAGATATTAAAATCCCCATTTTGTGCAAACTTTGAGTAAGGTTACACTGTAAGTGATAGAAATAGTATCCTGATGCTTAGGCTAGTGCTTTTTCGACAATACTCGATTTTTATCATGTGTACACATGTCATACATAGCTCAAAAATTTAAACCTCGTTTTGAATAGGTAATAAATATCCCTCGTATTATAAAAGGGACTCCTTCCTCATCAGTCACCCAGTTTCTCTCTGAGATAGAAACTGTTATCTGTTTTTTGTAATTCATTTCAGGCAGAGTTTATGTATATAGAATTCCTAAATACATACGTGTATACACATTTCACAAAGGGTGCTATACTATATGTGGCGTTATATGTCCTGCTCCTTCCATATCAGCATGTAAGTTGCTGCCCCATTCTTTTCACAGCTGCATAATGTTCCATGTAAGGCTGTGTTACAATTTATTTAACCGATCCCCGGTTGGTGGATCTTTTCAACTTTATGCTATGACAACAATGTTGCAGCTAATAACCTTGGATTCATGTTATGTCACTCACAGCGAGGATATAAGAGTAATTCCTGTAATTGCTGAGTCCAAGTGTATGTACATTCAATTTTTTGACAGGCATTAAAAAAAAAAAGGGCTTGTTTTCTTATGGGACTAAATTTTAGCTTTCTAGAAAATCCACATATGTAGAAGTCCCATGTCTGACCATGCCAGATGAACCAGGCATTATTCCCTACCTCTTCCCTCCAGGAATGAAATGATTAGTCTTCCAACACTTCATATATTGTCATTTCAGGGTTTTGCCCTGCCCAAGATGATCTGGGAGAAAATGGTCCGTGATCACCTTAGCCGGAAGATTGTAAAGAGGGCTAAGAATGAGGGCCAGACGAGCATGTAAGGGAGTGGGAATGCAGCAGTATTACTGGGAGCAGTACCCTGGAAGGGGAGGCTGGGACAGGGACCAGCATGGCTGAGAGGTCCCTGGGTGAGCCACTGTGCTCCCTCATTGCATATCTTGGTGGGTATTAGTTACTCTGTCTATCCAGCATCTCTTTCGCATCTGATAACAGAACACTGTTCCCATTCCTCCCTCCCTCCACATCCCCCTGCTTTTCAAGAACTGTTCTTAGCTCTATCCCTGTGGTTCTGGTGGGCCTGCCAGTCACATCGCCTCTCCTCTGTGCCCACAAGAATGGTGGGAGCCAGCCTTGGCCAGTCACAGGCCCCTTTGTTCTTCCCTTGCTGCAGTATAACAAATACAATAAAATGAGGAAAGTGCTTGATAGATTTCCACTTAGGTTCACACCTGTAGTATATAGAAGATTTCTTGCATTGCAGAAGAGTTGCTTGGGCCCCCTGTATATTTGTATTTCAAAAATACAAATCAGATTTGGTTACTCCCCTATTTGAAATCTAGAATAAAGCCCCAAGTCCTGACTTGGCCCATGGCCTGAGCCTGCTTGGCCTCCACCCACCTCCTAGGCCTCCTCCTGGCCACTCTCTCCTGTGCTCTCTCTGACTCACTGGGTCTGGAAAGAAGGCAGAGGGGCCCGAAGGCCACTGCCTGACCTCTGCCCTCCGCCCCACCGCTGCTGTTTTTCCTTACTCTTTTCTGTACTGGGCTTTCGCAGTTTTCCAAGTGCTTATGAAGGCTTCACCTCCTTTGATTCTCATGTGTTCTCTCTGAGGACGGTTCGGTTCTCATTTTATAGGTGAGGGATGAGGCCCTGAGGGGAAGTCACTTGCTCAGGGTTGCCTGGCTATTTAGTGGCAGAGTTTGTATCAGAACAAGGGGCTCTAAACTTGAAGCTTTTCCAATATTATTTTACCTTCCCAGACCTGTTAGTCTAGGGAAAATATGTGGGATTAGAAGAAAGGACCAAGGAGTGAACCACTCTGGCGAGCACACTGCAGAGTGGGGAAGAAGAGGGCAGTTCATCACCTTAATGCTCATGGGTCACTTTACCCAGGCTCCAGGCGCCCCCTGGAGGACGTTGTAGGGAATGCCCAGCCACCTGCCTTGCTCTCTGTAGCCTGCTCCTGGCTTTGGGATGTTTCCCCTGATGTTACTCTTCCTTCCTGCTGCTGGTCTACCTTTGGGGCTTATTGGAACAATGAGAATGGCGGTAACTGGGAGATTTTTTTTTTTTTAATTTAGAAGGTTAAAATTCAAATGCTCATAAGGTCCAGACAGGTAAGGTAAAAGAGGAAGTGGGTCTGGGGTAAGAAACCATGCATACATGCGTAGACATGCCGTTTGCATGTGAAAAACGTGGGACTATTCTTTTTGTCTGCAAAGAATTATGCTTTCCACTGTCTTTTTTTGAAACTTGCCAGCCTTTTTTTTCCCCAACTGAGGACTGAAAGATGGACACAGGGACAGTTTCATTTTCTTTAATTTTTTTTTAATCTCAGTTATAAGATGGCCCAAATATAGACATGGCTTCTGATATTCAGCTTCATTGTTAGGATGTTAAAAATGAATGGTGGGGACTATGGCAAACTAGAATGACTGATAATACCTGGGCCAGAGGCACCCCTGAAGTGAGGTTCTTGTTTTATCAGCCTTGCTCTGTGACCCTCTGACTGTGCCCCTTCACTCAAATGAGGAGTCTGAGAGGCCAAAGGAACATGCCCACCCAGACAGAGCCTGTGTTTTCCCATCCCTGTCCAAATGGCCCTGAGTTCACTTCCATAAACTGCTTGGGTGTGTTCCCAGGGCCCCACCTCCAGCACACAGTAGTCCCTATGGTGGCCAGTGGCTGAGGGATGACTGACTTGGGGGTGGGGGAGAGTCTAGAACGGCCCTGCCCAATTAGGCAGTCACTAGCCACATGTGGTTACTGAGGACTGGACATGTGGCTAGTCTGAATTGGGATGTGCTGTAAGTAAAAAACACATCAGATTTTGAAGACAATATGAGAAAAAAATAAAAGTAAAATAATAACTTTAAATATCGATTACATCATGAAATAATGTTTTGGATATATTGAGTTAAATAAATATACTGTTACAGTTAATTCCACCTATTTTTTTACTTTATAGATGTGGCTACGAGAAAATTTAAAATTCCATATATGGCTCACACTTGTAGCTACATTATATTTCTATTGGTCTGTTACGGATGCCCTCGGTGTGTTGTCAGGGTGTCCATGGGCTGGTGTGTGAGGCCCCTCCAAGTGTGGGAGGAGGTGTGGGAGGGAGCTGGGTCAGAAGAGCTGGGGGCTGTGGGCCTCCTTTTGCACCTTGGCTCCCCCAAACGTCGGGGTCAGGCTGGGGGTAGCTTCTTTACTGTAGACATGCAGGGATGTGGTCCTAGTGTGTCCAGAACTTTCAACTTTGCAACAGAAATCAGAAATCTGGATTTTTACATAAAAGATTTTGATTTTTAAATGTACGCAGCCAGTTAAAATATTTAGAAAAAACACCGTCCTGGGCAAGATCACACAAGCCACTGAGAACATATCTTTGGGCTCTGGTTTAAAGTAGAGAGACTGAGGTCAGAGATACAAAGCTTGACTTGATTTCCACAGCATAGAAGCTCACACCAGCATAGGAGGGACTGAGGGGAAGCAGATAAAAGGGGTTGCAAAATCTCCAACACCAGCTCCTGCCTTCATTAGCCAGACTTTGGGAGTCTAGTATTGTTATTAGGGGGCAGCGTAGCGGTGGGGACCTGAGGGACACAGAAAGCCCTGGATTTTCATCTTGCCTGAAACCTGCTGCTCAGCACGTCTAGACCTCCGAAGAATGGGCACTAAGACTGGACTATATAGTCTGAGAGAAGGAGGCAGGATTTGAGCAAACAGGAGGTACACCAAGTGTCCACTGGGGGGCAGCAGAGGAGCAGGGAAGCAGCAGCTCTACAGGCTCCTTGGAGCAGAGCTGTCCAGATTGCTTATTCTTTCTCCAGAAGCCAGACCTGGGAGGCCCCTGGGTTGCAGGACCATCGCAAGCCCGCCGGGGGCTTTTGTGCAAGTCAGAGGAGGCTCTCATCCTTCTGGGGGATGCAGCCCTGGGCCAGGGCGTGGCTTGGTGAATGGAGCTTGGGGCGGATTTTAGTCTCCATCCATCAA
>NW_006430043.1:1662705-1717295 GCF_000325575.1 Pteropus alecto
CAAACCCGGAGACACTGTTGTGGTGGGGTGCTGGGAGCTGGGGGCACGGAGAGGTGCAGGGGGCAGCCGTATTCCTGCCAGTGTGTGCCTTCTGCTACATTGCACTGGAGGTTTGAGTTCCAGGTGAGAGGTGACAGGCGCTCCACTAGAGGGCACCGCACTGCCACGTGTCAGTTGCTGGATCCTGCCTTACCAGCAGGCGGCAGGCTCCAAGTTCCATTAGCGGAGCTGGCTGAAGCCAGAGTGGGAGGGCAATGCCCTCTCTTTATCATAAAGGGCTGGCAGGTGAAGCTGGGGAAGGGTGGGTGGGATCCAGGAGGATGTGCACAGCAGGCATGGGAGGGGAGGTTCCTGGTTCTGCAGGAGGGGACACAGCTGGCACTATGGGTCAGCAGCGCAGAGGCCCGGGAACCTGTTGTTTTGGAGGCACAGAGAGGGAACTCAGTGAGTGTCTGGGTAGAGCCAGGATGAGAACCTGGGTGTCCTGGTTCTCAGTCAGTGCTCCTGCCTCCATAGCACTCCCTTGGGTTGATTCAGATCATGTCACACTCTGCCCAAATCCCTTTCTTGGAGATGCCCTGGGCTTGGCTCTCAAGGCCCTGCTGGACCTGCCCTAAGCCGGCCTCTGCAGCCACAACCCCTACTATCTCCCTGCCTCTTCCTCCTTCCACTCTAGCAGCTGAGCTCCTTGCAGTTTCCTGGGGGAAGCCACATACCCTCACATCTCCGAGTCTGTGCGTGCTCTCTCCCCGCCTGCAATGCACTTCTCCTGTGTGGCCCACCTGGAAGTCCTCCTCGACACCTCCACCTCAGAGTCTGGGCTCCCCCCTTCCCTTGTCCTCCCACATATGGCCCTTTACACTGTGCTGGGTCTCCCCAGCAGACAGTGAGCTTGGTGAGGCCAAGTCTGCCTGGAACGCATCCTGTGTCCCCAAACCTGCCACAGAGCTGGTGATTGTAAACTTCTGTCGTTTAAATGAAAGGCAGGCCTGACTATATCTCCCCCATCCCTCAGCTTCAGCTACACCATCACAGAGGGAAGACAGGTGGGGAGCTGGGTGTGGGCATGTGTCTTTGTGTGTATGTGTGCACATGTATGTGCGGTAAGTGCATACACGGGGGGCCTCAGGCAGCAGAGACAAAGAATAATTCGCATGGGAGGCTGTTTGTGCACAAGCACAGACAGGCACAGACAGGTACAGATAGATTGTTCACATCTACCTGTACACAGTGGGGGATTTACTTCATAAAAAATACTTTCCTCGATGTATAACATACATGCAGAGAAATACTCGTGTCATAAGTGTACGACCTGACAATTTTCACAAACCAAACACGTCATGTTACCAGCACCTAGCTCAAGAAAGAGCAGGGCTAGCCTCTGAAGTCCACAGGGCGTGCTTTTACATGCTTGTTGCTTGACTCTCAAGCGGGGAGAGGGAGAGAGAGAGAGGCATGGGGAGGGGAGAGTCTGGGGTCTTCAGACCTCCTCCTATCTCATCCCAGGGCCTGGGCCTCCCTAGCCTTGCTCTAGGAGCTCTACAGCTTTTTGACCCCAGGCTCTATCCTCGATACCTCTGTCACCATTTTGTCCTTGCTTCTCTTCCTCCTGTATCCCGGCTGCCAGCCCTTGCCAGGCTCCCTCCTTGGGCAGCTGGCCCAGGGCCTCCTCCTCTTCCCCAGTCCACCTCAGGTGCCATGGAGTCCCTGCAGACCTGTGCTGACATCAGCCATTGACCAGTTTTGCTTTTCTTCCCCATGCCTAGAGGGCTGGTCTGTGAGAGAGCATGGCTTCTAGGGTGACATCTCCCAGACCTCTGCTCCAGCCAGGCTTATCATAGCTCTAGAACAGGGCTAAAATGAAGCCCAAACCAATGTCCTGGAACTGCAAACACAAGGGGAGTACAGAGACTGACCCCCCTTGAATGGCTGTTTGGGACAGTTACAAATGCTTAGTGACACAGTATGAGTCTATGTGAGTAGACACGCACATAGTAGGGGCACTGTTTTCGACCGTGTCTCTTTTATGGAGACTACAGGAAACCATGTGTTTGTGATGGAGACTTGTGTGGCTGGCGGTGCTGGGACACTGGGTGTGACGGGCTGGGAGGGTTTGCCTGAGTGGTCGTGTGTGCAAGACTGCGTGGACAGATATCTGTGAGTTAGGAGACAGTGTGGATGGAGTTGTAGCTCTGGGTGTTTGCTCACTGCAGTCAGGGAGTGACCTGTTACTGTGGAAGCCCAATATTGTGAGGAGGGGTCAATGTGAAAAAGGAGAAGGAAACGGAGTGGTGGTCAAAGGCTCTTGCTGGGCTCTCCCTTTCCCCTGGGGTCTTGTCAGCAGGCTCCTCCTCCTGGACCCCAGCTCTGGGGATCAGGCACCCTGCCCACTGCCTGCAGAAATGGGCTAGGTGGAGCCCAGGCTAGGTCCCAGATGCTGACGTGGCAGGCCTAAGAGGAGGGGGTGGGGCTGGCGACGTGCGGGAGCAATAGCCAACACCACAGGGCACCGTGCCCTGTGCTGAGCTGGCAGCTGGCAGCTGGGAGCAGGCGGAACCCCACCCAAGCAGGCCGGGGCAGGCAGGATAGGGCCTGTCTCGGGCCAGGATGGGGATAGAGCTGATGGGGCAAGCCTGGGCTTTGTTTTGCCAAGATAGAAGGTTGAGGGGCAGTGGTCTGTGCTGGGGGAGATTTCTTTGGGGTGGGGGAGGTGCATCCATGCACACTTACTCCCATTATTTTATGTGTGTTTGACCTGGTGTATGCATTTGTATTCCTCCTCTGTTGCGTGCATGTATCCGTGGGTCTGTGTGGGGCCCATGGTAGTTCTGTGTGTGTGTGACTGGCACCTGGGCATGTTTATGTAGGAGTCTTACATGGATATGTTTGTGAGAAGACTGTGTGCTCACACGACTGCTATGTGTGCGCCCTCGTCAGAAAGGCCTGTGCGGCTTCTGTATGTCATGTTCGTGGAAGTCATTTACATGAGTCAGGGCAGCCTTTCTCCAAGGCCTGCGTGCATGTGTGCATGTCTACATGTGTACGTGAGTAGTTCAGATCTTGGGCCCAGAGAGCAGAGGGGCAGTGGTTGGTAGTGGCCTGCCCAGGGTGAGTGGGTAAAGGGAGGAGGAGCCTGGGCTTCCTGGGTTGGGGCTTGTCCAGGCCCTGGGACCAATTTGTTTCTGCAACAAATTCACATATTATTCCTACTCTCCATCACCCTCTTTTTGGTGGTTCTGACAGTGTGTGTGTGTGTGTGTGTGTGTGTGTGTGTGTGTGTGTGTGTGTGTAATGACCCACAAACCATAGTGAGTCTGTATGCAATTCCACTGATGCCTTATACATGTGCTTGCAGCAATCCTACAAACCATGTGTGCAGCATGCGAAACATGCATATATAAGTGTGACACACACTCCTATGTATGTGTCTGTGTGCAACAACCTCTACAAACTGCTGGGTATGTGCATTTGTGGGTGGGTGAGTGGGTCCCCTGATCACTGTGTATGTATCTGTGTGTCCTGTGAAATGTATGTCGAGCTGGCAATGTTCCTCTTCAGCCCTCTCCCCGCTGGGGACCTGGCACATATGTCCTATTGTCTTCTCCAAAGCCCACACGTGCTGACACTCAGCTTCTTTCTGCTCCCCTCCCTAGTCCCCACCCTACTCCTTCTCACATCCAGCAGGGACCCTCCCTGGGATGGGAAACCCTGGGCGAAGCTGAGAACTGGGCCTCCCTGTGGAATCGGTGGTTTCCCCAAGTTTGCTTTAGTATAATGGGGCCAGGTTTAGGAGTTGAACACCGCCAGCTAGGAGTTCAGAGAGCAGTCACAGTCAGTGGAAAGAGCATATGTTCCAGAGTCAGATAGACCTGGGTTCAAATGTAGACTCTGACATACTGTACCTGTGTCACTCTTCCATGCCTCAGTTTCTCCTGTTTATTGTTGGAGTTGCTCTTAGAAGCAATAGATGAGGTGAACCTAGCATACGGCTTGGTGCACAGCAGTCTCTGGAAAAATGTGGGTCTTTTTCTTTTTCAGGGATCACTTTGAGATCACTGTGAGATCTTGCAGGAAAGGGCCACAGGAGTTAGAGGCGAGGCGGTGCCTTGAGCCTGCCTGCAGGGTAGTATATAGTCTCCCACCTTCAGGGGCCTGGCAGTGTGGAGGTGGGCAGAGCTAGGGCTGGAGAACTCTCCAAATGTAGGCCCTGACAGGCCGAGGCCCAGGCTTTGCACCCATCTCAGACAGAGGCATAGAGAAGTTGTCCGGGTGTGTTTGCAAAGGGTGGTGAGGGGTGTACAGAGATGATCTTGAAACGGTGGTCATGGAATGACACCCCAATGGACCAATATACACACTCCAAAAGCCCAGAGTTCATCAGCTGGCCTCACAAAGATTCAGGAGGGGAACACAGACAGACACACACCGAAGGACAGGCACACAGCTTCTCATTTCAGAGGGACAAAAGTCCCCACCACCCTAAGGACAGACACCAATCGCCCCCTCTACAGAGGACCCAATTCTCTCGGAAGGACAAACACATCTTCTCCATTGTTGCCCCCTGCCCCTGGGGAGGACAGGGCGGCAGGCAGGCCCGGCTCCTCCTGCTGAGTCAGGCTGTCCCGGCTTAGCGGGCGGGGCTTGGGTGGAAGCATCTTGGCACCCGTCCAGCTACGGGGTGGGGAGGAGGGTGAGTCACCCAGCTGGGCTCAGCGAAGCCGCCCTGGACCCTGCCCCAGCGGCCGTGGGAGCGCAGGGGTCCAGCCAATCGGCAGCTGCCACCCAGACTACCGTTTAGGCCTCGCCTCTGCCAGCGGGTTGCTGGCCTCCCAGTTCTCAGGGCCCCTCACTGCCCGAGCGACCCCTAACCCAGTACCCAGCACCCAGCACCCAGCACCCAGCCAGATCCCATGGTTGGTGCCTCAGTAGGGAGGCTGTAGAAGGCGAGCAAAGGGGGATCTTAGGGAAGAGCGCTCCCAGCCAAGGAGTCAATCGGTTCCTCTTCCAGAAGCGAGGCCTCCTGCCGCCCTGTTCTCTGCTGGTTAGGGGCAGGGGTGGCCCTGCCAGCGACAGGGGAAATCGCCTCCTTTTTGTTGCCCTCTGAGCTCTTCCCAGATTCTCTCTCCTCCTCAGCCGCTCCACCAAAGGGACAGACTGCCCTTGCTTCCCAGGCTCAGGGACTGTGCTGGCTTTGCACTGGCATTTCCTGCCACTGTCTAGATGGCAAAAGTTCTCTGTTGAGTGAGACACACTGCGGGTCTGCTTTCTGCTTCAGAAAATACAGTTCCTATTCTTGAAAGGGTCATTGTTTCTAAGGCTTTCGTGACCCCAGCTACTAAGTCTGGCCTGGCCAGGGCTTGGGCCTTGGCACAGACACACATGCAGATGTGCACAGACTCACTGAGCAGGTAGACACACAGATACAGACAGGCTTGCAGATGTGATGCCCAGAATCCCATTAAGTCTGGCCTGGCCAGGGCCTGGGCCTTGGCACAGACACACATGCAGATGTGCATAGACTCACTGAGCAGGTAGAGACCGTGTAGACACACAGACACTCACAGACAGGCTTGCAGATGTGATGCCCAGAATCCCATGTCTATGAGAAGACACACACAGACATTTTCGGCATGAGAAGCAAGAGTCCCAGCTCTGTCTCTTACTAGTTATCTGACTTTGGGTGGATTATCGAATCTCTCTGTTTCTCTGTCTAAAATGGGGATAGCTAGAGTACCTTCCTTGAGCTGTTGTTGTGAGGATTAAAGGAAATAACAGCTGGAAAGTGCCTGGTACACCGTAATAACTCAATAAACAGGTAGCCATGGCAATCTCCCATACCCGCATGGATATGTCCACACAAACACTCACGGACACACACCGATACACACAAGCACATGCCAGATCTCAGATATCAATACACATGTAAGGACCAGGTGTGTTTGCATATAGATACACAGACACAAACAGCACCCCCAAGGAAAACAGCAACCCCCGCAACTACCATAAAAGCAAGTTTTACTGCCCAGGGTGTGATGGGAACAGTGCCCCAGCTGGGTAGGGGGGCGGAGGCCTCCGCGTCGGGCGGCGCCCGCTCTGCCCTGGCTCCCACTCAGCCTCGGGGAGAGGACGCTTTCATTCTTCCAACACGCCCCACTCTGTTCCCCGAGAGCAGTCACCCCATCTTTTCTCTACTGTCACCTGCAATCAGGCCCCACCCTCTCCCAACAACCAGAGCCCCAGAAGATTTGGGGCCCTTGTGGTTGGTGGGGGGACGTGATGGCCTGGCTCTCTGCGTGGGGCTTGGGGGCAGCAGGGATGGTCTTTTCCTCACCATGTCTCTGGACTGGTGGGTTCTGGAGGGCAGTGGTTGTGAGGATTTGGCCGCTGGGACCTGGAAGCAGCCAGAGAGGGCACAGCTGAAACTGGGGCTACCCCTCTGGGCTCAGATCCCACTGGGCTCTGAAGAGGTTTGAGATAGCTGCTCTCTACTTTTTATTTTATTTTTATTGTAGTAAAAACACCTGATATGAGATCTACCCTCTTAACACATTTCGCACGTACAGTATAATATCGTTAACTAGGCATAGTGTTGTGAAGCAGCTCTCTGGAACAGACCTGGCATAACTGAGCCAAGCTCTACCTTTGCTGACTCTCCCACCCCTACCCAGAGCTGGAGACATTTGAAAATGGTTCTCTAGTCTCAGGGAAAGCTCTGGGAGTGAGCGTCCTTTCCTAGGAAGCCATGGTCACACAGCCTGGTCTTCCACGCTCTTTCATTCTAGCATTCTCTCACTGCCCTGGAGTCCCGGGCACATTAGGATACTGGATAATCCTAGTACCAGAGGTTGTCAGAGCTGGAAGGGACCCTCAAGGTTACTGAGTCAAGACCTGAAAGAGAGGCCCTAAGTCTGGGGTCCCACAGTGATTCTGTAGAAGCAATAATGGGATGGAACCTGTGACTCTTGCCTCCTCATCCAGAAAAGCCCAGTCTCGGTTCTCCCCTCTACCCCTTCCCCCATGTCTATTTTCACAGTGAGCAGGTCTGTGTCCCTCCCATGGCCCTCTGGTCCTAGGAGCTGGGGATGGAGACTAGAGCAAGAGGGGGACTCAGGTCTTGTCCTCTGGAGCTCCACCCTGATGGGGGACGAGTGGGTCACGTCCAGGGAACAGAGAGTCACATGCCGTAGATGAGACCTGAACACACCAGATGGGAAGGTTCTCACAGACTCTGGGAGGTTTACTAGGCAGCTGCCTGGAAGAGGGGTTTGAGGGAGAAGAGGGACGTGGATAAGTCTAAGGGGTGGCCTCTGGACCATGGGGCTGGGGGTCTTGAGGGAAGATGGATGAGGCTGACTCTGTTCCCTTCATGGAGTAAACTTGCTGCTTCTCACCCTGGGGACCAGATGCTAGCCATGAGGGGCCAGGTGACGCTTTGCTTTGAATGTTGGGTACAATTGGAATGGCCAGAGGGAGGTCTGAATGTCTCACTCCAGCCTGGACTTGGATGTAACCTCCAGGACTGGGACACTGGACACTTTCAGCGGCTAGTCTCCCGGAGAAGCCAGGGGCAAGGGGATGGTTCCACCAATGCCTCGCCAACCTCTACTCTTTTGCTCCGGAAAAAGAGAATCCAAGCTTCCCAGAGGCCATCTGGCTCTGCCAGTGGGTCCTCAGAAGACTGGGGAAGCTTCTCAAACGTCCAAGCTTTGACAGACTCTTTTTCCTGCTCTCAGATTTCCTGCTCCCTTCTGCCCCCAGGGCCTAGATGAGCCAGAAGGGTTGGGCTCCCAGTTGGCAAGAGCTAATTTTGCTGGCTGGGAGTTTTTCAGAGTGTTAATTAAAAGGAGCCACCCAGAGAGGATGACTTCACTTGTTCACACACACACCCTTCTGCCCTGCCCTCTCCTCTGCCCCCATTCACACGCCCAGCCAAGGCAGGGGTGGCGGGTGGAGGGAGCCCAAAGGGAAAGCATAGCTTGTGAGCATCTGTAGATGTCAACAAGCAAACTGCAGGCTCAGAGCATTTTTGACATTTTTTTCCCCCCTCGTCAAGTGTTGCCATCTCTATTGTTTCCCTCCCAGCTGAACTGGATGGGCAGAACTATTAGATGGGAAGGGAGCTAGGTATCTCCCAGGGGCCCCCAAATAGCCCCACTCCTGTGGGGAAATCCATCCCTGGTTTGACCTCAATCCAGCCAGCTGTAGCCTTGTGGGGCGAGGCCCCAGCTGGAGAGATCTTGGTGGGTCCACTCTCACTACAGGCTGTGTGAGGTTCTCCCCACTTCTTCGCGATTCTTTCTGTTGCCTAAATTCTTCCAAAAGTAAAACCTCGACCCCCTCCCCGCAACCATCCGTTGCCAGGCTGCAGAATGGTGGGGTGGTGGTGGAGGGGGGCACTGATGAAGATCTGGAGGTATCTGGAGGGGTGTTGCTGACAGAGCAGAGCTCCCAAATATTGCTGCATTGGTGTTTGCTACAACATACATTGACCCCCTAGGTCTTGGCTAATTGAGGAAGGGTAGTGAGTTTCTAGATTCTGTCAGGATCTGGTTGGAGGGCTGCTCCCAGACTCCGTGCTAGGGGCAGCAAAGGGCAACGGAGGCCAAGGGGCTGGGCAGCTGTGCCTTCTGTGGAACTGGGAGGGGCCGGTGCTTGCCTGTCCCTACCTGCAGGGGTCGCCCTAAGCCAGGTTTCCTGCTCGCAGATGCAATACAGGCCCTCTGCAGACCCCAGGTCCTATTTCAGATCCTCTGCCCCAACCCGGGCTCTCTTCTGCCTCTGGGGTCCTCCAGCCCTCAAGAATCTAGGAAGGGCCACTAGGAAGGGACAAAGATGATGCAGGGCCCAGAGGCTCTGAAGCAACAGGAGTGAAAATTGTCAGTGGCCAGACAGAGCACATGTGAATGCCATGCAGAAGAGCCCTGCCAGAGCCAGAGGGTGTTTGGGTCCAGGCCCCTCTTCTGTGGCCCTGGGGTACTGAGAGACCTCGTCTTTCTGTTTTCTCCCCATTTATGGGTGTTAGGGTCCCATCTTTGCTGCTCCCTCTGAGTAACTAATTGCCAGGCATGTATTAAATGCTTTAGGTCAGTGGTCCCCAAACTTTTGGCACCAGGGGCTGGTGCTCCTATGAGAATCTAATGCCTGATGATCTGAGATGAAGCTGAGGTGGCGATGCTAGCGTTGGGGAGCGGCTGCAAATACAGATGAAGCTTTGCTCGCACGCCCGCCGCTCACCTCCTGCTGTGCAGTCCCGTTCCTAACAGGTCACGGACCTGTACTGGTTCACGGCCTGGGCGTTGGGGACCCTGCTTTATATAACAAACTTAATTGTTCCAGTAATCCATTGGCAGGGACCATCATCCTCATTTACATATGGCTCCCATGGGGTTACATTAATATTTCTCAATCTCTCCCCTTTTCCTTCATAGATCACCGGGTATCAGATGGGTTTGAACAGAATGTGAAAGGACCCCCCCGCCCCCCCCGGGGGGCAGAATCCTCCCGAGAGGTCCCTGAGATGGGGGTCCTCGTCTGTGGTTTGGCACAAAAGGACTCCTGGGGGTCAAGCGTCGGGGAGGATTACAAGAAGTCATGGCGAGGCTTCCCCTGCAACTGTGGGTCGGGCTCTCCTGCCTGGCCTGGGTTTCCTTGATCCGGTCCCACTGCTAATTTACTTTGTCTTTTCCTCAATGCTCAGCGCTTTGGCTTCAGTCCTCCTCGAGCAGCACTAGCCCATTACTTTGGTGGTGGGCTAGGTTCTCCAAAGAACTTTAAAAGGGGATTTTGATATAGTTTCTGCACCTCCCTCTTGCCAAAGGCCTTCACGAGGCCTGGGGGCTGCGGGTGACACTTGTCACTTTCCTAGCGTAGAGTTACAGAGAGAGAGGGCTGGGTGGAAGTTTGCTCAGCTTCCTTTGGGTTTCTGACACTGGTACTCCCTGACTTGGCTGGGACTGGGGAAGCTGGGAGGGGACTGGGGGTGGGACCAGGTGAGGTTTGCTCTTCCTCTTCCCCTCAGCACTCTGCCCCAGTCTCAGCCAGGAACCCCCCTCCATGGGCCCCACGGCATCTTTAACCCCATTTCCTCCCCATTCATTCTCCCTAGCCCCAGCCCATCTTCCCTCTCCTGAATCTTCAGCCAGGGGCCTGTCCCTCCCGACACCTTGGCTGGTCATTCTGGAGTTCCATTGAGTTTCTTTTCCCTTCCGCAAGCCCAGGGGCTTGAATGCTCTTCCCTGGTTCTGGGAATGAGTCAGCTTGAGGAATGAGGTCCTGGCACATTCTAGAGTTTGGAGGTGCTCAGCTGCCCAGCACCTGGGCTCCTTGGGGTCTGAGACCTCTGGAACCCAAGAGGAGCTATGAGGAAGATAGTCCAGGCCTCTTTGGGGGTAGTGATGACTCAAAGGATAGGTATTTTGGGGGCTCAGCCACCAGGCCTCAATTTCTACCCCTTCAATCTCTGTTCCCCACTCTGCCTTATTGCATGCAACCATACACCTGCTCTCCCTGGCCAGGTGTCACAGAGGCCTGGGTCCCTTTCCTCATCAATTTCAATCCCTTCCACTCAACAATCTCTCCCCCTTGCTTACTGAGACCCCTCCAGGCTCCCATCCCCTGGAAGTCCATAATCCCCCTAGTTGTTCCCTCTGGTTTGAACAGGTCTGTCTTTCTTTGGGTTCCCCACCCCTGTGACGGAGGGGGAAGAACTGAGGTGTCGATTCCAGCTGAGAATGGACAAGCGAATGCGGGCACACACCTGAGAAAGGGTCTAGGTTTTACAGACAGATCTGGGTTCAAATTCTGACTCTGCCACCACTGATTGAATGATCTAAGACAAGTTATTTAACCTTGAGCCTTGGTTTCCCCATCTACAAATGGGTTAATTAGAGGTACAGTATGTAAAGCGTCTGCATGTAGTAGTTGTGCATTAGTGATAATTATTCTTACTACATATAATAGTATTAACAATTGAGACAACTTCCTGGAAAAGAGAACCCCTAAATGAAAAGAAGGACCCTTCTTGATGTCCAGCCCCTGCCTCCAAATGATCCTTATTTCTGAGGCACCCTCCCAACCCAGTCCTCTATCGTGATTTTGCCTTTTTAGGAGATGCAGGGTGAGGTGGCATGCCTGCCTCCTGGGAGGGGCGTTGATTGTGGGCCCTGAAGCTGGTGCCCCTACCCCATCCACACACAAACTGTACTTTCACAGCCTTGGTTCCCCTCTGGCAGGCAGTTGCCATTGCCCCTGGGATGGGCTTGCCTGGGCAGGTAGGCAAAGTGGCTCAAAGCCTGGAGAGGGGCTTAAGCTTTCTGTCGGTGGCTGGGAGCTGCCCCAGGCATCCCGGGGGGCTGGGGAGAGCAGGGAGAGAGTGGAGAGAACAGGCAGAGCATCAAGTGAGAGGTGGGGGGTGAGGTGTGGGTGTCTTCCTGAGCGGGGGTGGGTGGGGGTGCAGGGCGGGGATGGCTGGAGTTGTTTCCTTCTCCCGAGAGAGTTTCGAGTTTCGATCAGATCATTGGGGCGGGTTTGAGGTTGGGCTCTGTTGAGCTAGCAGCTTTTCTCTAGGAAACTGGAAAGCTTTGAAGAGAGAAAAACATCAAGGCTGTTCTACATTATGTCAGGGGCACTGTCTCTCTCAGTGTGGGGAATTTTTGTCTCTAACGGAGCCCCCTTTCCAAGAGATGTGTGCTGGGGCTGGGGGTGAGGGATGTGAGCATTCACACACAACCTTCATACATACATATTCATAACACACACACCCTTACACCTTATACCCTCTCTCCCACACATACATTCTTATGCATTGATGTACCAAGTGTCTTCTCCGATACACATTCATAGAAACTGTACATTCACATTCCAACCCTATACTATACAACTAGCTTACACATTCACATACAAACCATACTTTCACAGCTCCTACACTTTTACTTGTACGTGCATATATAAGGTCTTACGTGAGCCCTCGATCATCCTACATTGCACATTCACACTCATTCCCCCACATTTATTTATAAGCTCCTCACAATACACTCTCCACAAGTATTCACACACGACATGTCCCTACTTCTTCTCTATTTTGTCCCAGAATGTGAGAAGGTCCAATTGTCCTCAGATGACCGTGAGAGCAAGAGTAGTCCCAGGAAAGTCAGCCTTTAGTAAGCCAGGCTTGGTTGGTGAGTGGGGATTCAGAAGATAATAATAATGATAGAAGCTAATCGTTGGTGGATACCACCCTGTGCTATAAGCACTGTTCTGAGCACTATGTGTATCATCTTGTTTGACATTCTTAGCAATGCTATGAAATAAGAATTGTTATCCTCTTATTACAGTCAGGAATGTGGAGGTACACAGAGGTTAAGTCACTTGCCAGAGGCCACACAACTAGTCAGTAGTGGAGATGGCATCTGAACCCAGGCAGTCTGACCCATGCTCTTAACCACCAGCCGGATCTTCAGCCTCACTCTTGTGCTCTGCCCAAGGCACCTCAAGAACCCCAGGAGCCAGCTTCCAGAGAGTTTGTGTACTGTGGATTTCCCAGTTTGGCCCAGGGCCAGCTGGACTTCTTAAAATTCAGAAAAAAGCCTAGGAATCACTGGTGCTTTAGGTCCCCATTTGGAGGCCTTATACCCTCCCTAGGCAGCTAGGGAGGCAATGGCAAGGAGCGGACTTCAGGGAGACCATGATCTGCATCTGCTTTTGCTGCAGGGCTGGCTCCTGCCAGACAGCTGCCAGGCTCCGCTTCAGTTGCAAGAGCCTGGACCACCTGCAGGGGGAGTCAAGAGTGGGAGAAGCCTGGAAGAGATTGCAGGGAATGTGCCGGTGCCTTGGAAAATCCCGTAAAGATGTCTGGGATTAGGACTGGATTTCACTGCTTTGTCCAGCGAGCCAGCAGCTGGCTCCCACAGGCTGGAGTGTGTGCATGAATGCTCATGCATGTGTGTGTGCGTGTGTGCGTGTGTGTGTGTGTGTGTGTGTGTGTGTGTACATGCGCATTCAGATAGAGCTTCTGGAGCAAGGTTCATCATGTCTCCTCTGGGAAAGAACTCAGATAGTGCCCTGAGAATCCACGCAAGGGAATACTCTGAACCAGTCACAATAATCTAAGGTATATTTATTGACACGGTGTGGGAGGACTGGCTATAAATTCATATGTGTAATATCCTGCTCTGGAAAATACATTTTATATGAACAAATGGTATTTACACTACTGTACAGCATAGCGCTATACTAGACATATGAATATACAGTTGTCTCTCAGTATCTATGGGGGATTGGTTAGCAAAATCTGTGGATGCTCAAGAAGTCCCTTATATAAATGGCAAGTATTTTAAATCATCCTTCTGTATATTTTAAACCATCTCTAGATTACTTATAATACCTAATACAATGTAAATGCTATGTAAATAGTTGTCACACTGTGTTGTTTAGGGCATGATGAGAAAAAAGTCTACATGTTCAGTATAGATGCAACCATCATAGGCCTAACTACATAGTACATATCAGCAACAATGTAACCTTTTTTCCTAAATATTTTCAATCTGAGGTTGGTTGAATCTGTGCATGTGGAACCCGTGAATATGGAGGACTGACTACATATACACGTATACATAATCATGAAATACAGACTCCATAAGGGCATGGATTTTTATCTGTTTCATTTACGGCTTTATTCCTAGGGCTAGCATAATACCTGGCACATAGAAAGTGTCCAATAAATATGGGTTGAATGAATAATGAAATATTTACATATGGAAAAATCTGAAAGATTATGCACCAAAGTGTTACTAGTGACTACTTTTAGGTGGTAGTATTTTGGAAGAGTTTTGTTTTTCTAATTTTATTTTCTTATCTGTTGTTTAAAAATTTTCAACAATAAATTTGTATTATTTGCATAAAGAAAAGGAAGCGCCACGGACCTTACGATGTTCTTCTTCCTCCGCATCTTGAAAACAATAGCCTAGACTTTAAGAAGCTGGACCGCAAATACAGATGAAGCTTTGGGTGGTTTTGAAGTGGGTGGTTTTCCTCTCCCTCTTCTCCCCACTCAACATCTTCCTGCCAGTCTTCTCTCTCTGCCCCCTCCGCACCTAAAATCCTCTGTTGGCACAGCTCCCCAGGCTTTCATACCACCAGAGGCAAAGGTGTTGGAACAATGAATTGGAACAATGGATGGGCTGACTCAAGGGCCAAGAGAGGGCCCTGGGCAGCTCGAGCACCTTCGCCACCCACCGGGCCAGAGTGACAAGCAGGCGCCTCTGGGGCCAAGAGGAACTGAGCTGATGTTGTAGCAGGAAGGAGTGAGGTTAGACCCCAAAACTTCCTGTTAGCAATAAGTGTCTGGAGAAGGTCAGGGAGGTCATAGAGCCACTCTTCTTTCCTAGAGGGCAGCAGGAGCAGATGTACTCCATTCTTACCTGGAGGGGATTATTCGTTGTATCTGAAGCACCCAGCATAGCGCTTGGTGCTAAGAAGTGTCTAGTAAATGTGACTGGCGGATAACAGCATTCATGCACTTTCTAGGATGGCAGGGGTGGGTGGGAGGGGGTCTGGGGTCTTTGTCTGTGGGTCTCTATCCTAGTCTCATTGATCTCTATAGTGCAGGGTGAAATAAGTCCTGGCCTTGTGGGTTAGAGTCCCATCCTTGCTGTGTGCCCTGAGCAGGTTGCTTTCCTTCTCTTGGCCTCGGTTTCTTGTGCTGTGAAACATAGGTGTTGGACAAGATAACCTGTTAGGTCTCTCTACTCTGACATTCTACAACAACTGGCAGGTGTTATGCATGTGTGGGCTATTTTTACTGTTGGATCGCTCTGTAGTTGTGCATCATTGTGATTGTTTTAACTGGAGTCTGCATTGTTTTAACTGGAGTCTGCACCAAGGGCAGGCCTGGTCTGACCTGGTCCTTGTAGCCACAGCACACACAGGCTGGTCCTTAGTAGGCTCACAGTCAGGACCTCCTGCCTTGTTTGAACTCAGTTTGCTGCTGTCCGTTCTCCCCTACTCAGCTGACCTTACCCTCCCTGGAGCTGTCACTGTTCGTGCCTTAGTAGTTACAGGGAGGAGCTCTCCCCTACCCAGCTGACCTTACCCTCCCTGGACTCAACCAATAGTTCCTGTCCTTGTCACTGTTCGTGCCTTAGTAGTTACAGGGAGGAGGGGATCGTGGTTCTTTCTTTTGGGGAGTGGGTGGGCTGCAGGGCAGAGCACACACCAGTGGGTTTAGGGATTAGATTTGCTATTAGGAGAATTTCCTAACTCCTGGGATGGGTTGGGAGAAGTCCTTGCTCTCTGCTTTCCCCTGTCCCAATCCTGCTTTTGGTGTTTCTCCCTTTTGGAAAAGCTTCCCATCTCCCAGTCCTGACATAATGCTTCTGCTTCCAGTCTTATTGTCTTGGGCTTACGCACGTTTGGGTGTAGGACCACTGCCTCGATCAGAGAACTTCCAAAACTTTTTTGGGCAATGATTCCTAGTAAGAAATTCACTGTATGTCATAGTTCTGTACACGTTTACACAGACATGCACATACGTATGGAATACAATTTCATGGTGCAATATTGCCCATACTACCTCTCATACACTCTGATTTGTTATTCGAGACACATTAAATTGACTTCATAACCCACTACGGAGCTGTAACTTGCAGTTTTAAAAATACCGTTCTCTCAGACTGAACTTCCTTGGGGATGGGAGCAGAAGATTAACCCTCACTCTTCATGCCCCATGCCCAGGCCGCAGCTCTTCAGATGGCCATGGGAGGGATGATGGTGAGAGGAGCTGAGGGGCAGGGAGCAGGTGATCCCCTACCTCATTGCCCCGTCCCGAAGTTCCTGCTGGGGCCTTGACTTTACTTTTTCAGGTTGTAGGAATCTTGGGAACTTCGCCCTAGAACTTGCCTCATGGGCCTTTCACCCTCTGGGGTGTTGGGAGGCTGTCCTTAGTAACACGCCTCATAAATATTTGCCAAACCAGGAGCAAGGCACCGAACTGGCTGAACCTGATTGGGCGAGCGTGGCAATGGCTCTGTGCTGAGCCCTGGATGGGCAAGTCTGGACTCTCAATTCAAGTTTTCTGATCTGAACACTTCCTTCTTCTCTCTCAGCTCAGCCGCCTTCCCTCTTCCAGGCCTCATCATTTTGCTCCCAAATGTGTGTTTCTGTCTCCCCCAATCTGGGACAGTCTTCCTTCCACAGGAGGGCCTCCGCCTCCTTCCCTGTCCCTCCTCCCCCACGAACCAATAGTGTGCTGGAGCCAGCTCATGCAAACTCAGGAGAGCGGACTGTGTTCACCTCTTCCCAACTGCAGTTGGTGACATCATTGTAGTCAGTGATAGCCACCACAGTCAGTGGCATCACGCTGGTAGCTCGAAATCAGCCAGGGTAGGTGTGTTTACACCCCAGAAAATGGCAAACACTACAAAATTAAGATGTGCTCTCCCAACCCAGCAGAGAGCCAGTTATTACACAACAGCAGACCTTGCTCCTTCCAGAAGCCCAGTGAGTCCCCACCCAGCTGGGTTCTCTTTCAGCAAGGAGGAAGCTTCCGGTTCTCTGTTGAATAAGGAAACACGTACACATACATATTGCATGATGGAGTCTTGGAGGATGCTGTGGTGTTCCGGCAAGACTACATGACTTGGCCTCTCTCTGTCTTCGAGATCTTGGGCATCTGCTTTTATTTCAGTGCCTTTAGAGTGAACTTCTCAGATTGCGGTGAAGGTTATAGGAGATGAAAGATCTGCAAAGTTCTGGCTCAGTGATGGCACTCAGAGGGTCCTCGGTATTTCGAAATTTTAAAAGAGCTTTGTAAAATACGATTATGTATGTGGGTTATTACAGTCATGTGTCACATAACGATGTTTCAGTCAAAAAACAGACCGCATATATGAATTGGTCCCATGAGATAATGGAACCGAAAAATTCTTATAGCTTAGTGATGTTGTCACTATTGTAATGTAGCAGTAAAATGCTCATTGCTCCTAGGCTACAAATCTGTACAGCGTGTTACTGTACTGAACACTGTAGGCAACTGTAACACAATGGTGTTCGTTTATAAAGTCTATAGTAGTATACAGTAATGTCCCAGGCCCTCACATTCACTCACTCACTGATTCACCAGATCAACTTCCAATCCTGCAAGCTCCATTCGCGGTAAATGCCTTATATAGGTGTGCCATTTTAAAAATCTTTTATACGGTATTTTTACTGTATCTTTACCATGTTGCGATATGTTTAGATACACGAACACCATTGTGTTACAGTTGCCTACAGTGTTCAGTACAGTAACACGCTGTACAGATTTGTAGCCTAGGAGCAATGGGCTGTACTGTACAGCCTAGGTGCGTAGTAGGCTAAACCATCTAGGTTTGTGTAAGTGCACTCCATGATGTTCTCATAATGACAAAAGCGCCTAACCATGTATTTCTCACAATGTATCCCCACCGTTAAGTGACACATGACTGAATTCCAGAGTTAGAGTTTGGCATTGTCCCTCAACCCAGAACATGAAGACATACATGTAAATTCTGAACTCCTAGGCAAGCTTTGCAAACTCCTTTTTTCCAAGGCCTCCGTCTTGGAAATGTGCTCCTTATGAGTCCCGTAGTCTCATTACCTGGGCATGGAGGGGCTATGGAGGCAGCTCGGCTCCCTTTCCTGTTGCAACTAGCCCGTTATCTGGATTATACCACCACACTCATTGCCAGTGCAGTCAGGAGGGTAGGGGCTACCTGCCCTCCAGCCCGGCAGGCATGAGGATGCCAGGGCTGGAGGGAGTGTGCTCTCCTGGTCTGGGGCAGAGTTGGGGGCTGTTTCTTTAATTTCTTCCCTTCTCAGTCCTGCCCCTACAGCCCAAGAGAGGTACAATTATGAGGCTGATAGAAATTGGCTACATGTAAAGGGTGCTGCTCTATTCTTGCCCTCACTAGTTTTGGGGCAGCTTCAAGCTTTCCAGCTTTGGAGCAGTGAACAGTGCCGGGTTGACCTGTGTTTCCTAGAGGATGCTGTGTAAGCCATTGGAAAATAGATGAACATTTTACATTTTAATAATTAGGTTTTATCTGAATGTGAATTAGAAGAATTAGAACTAGCACACGAAAGCCACAATTTCAATGATATTATTGCTGAGGGTCAGGATAAGGAAAAAAATGAATTGATTTAGATTTTATTTAAAGAGAAATACTAAGTTCATAATAGTTCTTATAGAATGACGATATGGCATGATGGTGAAGGTTGTGCAGTAAATTTGGTTGCGCACACACACACACACACACACAAACACTAATAAGACCATGTTTCTTAAATGTGTGCAGCTCTCAGTCTTGGGTGGATAGGTGAGAAATGATTAATGCTTTGGAGAACAGAATGAAGAGTCACAAGGATCTCTAGAGTTTGAAAGATGGAAGAAAATCAACAAAATGAAATTAAGTGGGGGTCCATTCGTTTAAGAAATATCTATTGAGCACCTATTGTACGTGTGCCAGACACGACTCTAAGTGCAGAGGGTATAGAAGTGAGGAAAGAGACAAAATACTGCCCTCATGGAGCTCACGTTCTGGTTTAGGGAGACTGACAGATAAAATGAGTAAATAGAACTCATGATGTGTTAGGCAGTGATAAGTCCTAAATGGAAAGAAAGCAAGCAGGAAGAAAATAAGAAGTGTCAGAGGAGGGATGGCCTCAGTGTTGCAATTCTCGTTGAGGGTAGCCAGGGAAGGTGACTTTTAGCTGTGTGGGTAACCAGAGAGGAGCATTGCTGGAAGAGGGAACAGCAAGTGCAAAGGCAGGAGAGTTCCTGGCGTGTTTGATAATAAATTAGGGGGTAAACTAGGTTAGGTTTCTTTCATGCCCTGTACTTTTCTTTCTTAATCATAAATGCAATTAAATACTTTTCTAATTACCTTTTAAGCTTTCTTGGTGCAAGGCTGGGCCTCGATCCCTGCAAAATTCCGCTCAGCACAGGCCCTGGCACATAGTAGGTGCTCAACCATATCTTGTTGAGTAAATAAATAGCGTGATAAATGGCTTTTGGTCAAAAAATTTACTGCACAAGCAGAACAGCCTCGAGAGCAATTAGAGAGAAGAAGGCTAGAGAGTTGTAGCTGTGGTTGGGGCAGGGTGGGGATCTTAGGGGTGTGCACTGAGGGAAGGGGCCACCAGGAAGCTATGAGGAGCTGAGTGGGCCAGAGTTTTCCCAAAGGCAGGACAAGGTGGGTAGGGGCTGCAGAGCATGAGGTGTGGGTGAGAATAGTTAACTTGAAGCAGGAATATGACCCAATAGATATAACCCTTTAGAGCCTTCGCATTACCGACTTTAATGTTACACCCAGGGTTCAAGCCATGTGCACGTTGCTGCTGCATGAACTGGGATCCCTTTGTGTACCTTATTGTGCAGGAACAAACGACTTGGCTTGTGAGGGGCCGAGTAGTAAAATCTCTAAACCATTTTGTCGTTCTCTCCGTCACTGTACCATCTTTTTTCCAACAGGGGAAAACAGATTACAGGAGCATTTGAGACCCTGGGGATTCAAGAAGTTTCCTGTCATGGATAAGAATTCATTTCTTAAAACAAGTGCTTATTACTACCCAGTGTATGCCAGACCCTGAGCTGGATAGAGTGGTGGATAAGAGAGACATGGTGGGGTTCTGGTCAAGGATTTAGTGGGCTGTTTCTTGGAGCAGTGGTCTAAGCTGGTTGGGGGTCCTGGCTCCAGTCTGGTCTGCTGTGTGAATGGCCTTGAGCAAGTCACTCAGGCCATAGAGCGATGCGTCAGAGGCTTAGAGGTCATCTGGTGCAATCTCTTATTACTCAAGGGAGTATAGTCTCTGTACCCCACCCTACACCGTATGAGGCCTCAGAATCTTTAAGTATAAAATGAGGGCATTGAACCTTGAAGCTCGCTGGGGTTCTGTAATATTCTATAACATTACAAATATGGGGAAGTTCCAGGAGGGTAGATTTGGCTTCATCCCAAGTGTGACCTCTGTCCTCCATCTTTTAATACTGGGGTGGCGGGCGGGGTAATAGAGCCCAGTCCACGGAGATCTTTCTCAGGCATATTTGTGGGACTCGTAAGGAAGGCACTTGGCCCTCCTTGTCTCTGCAAAGTGGTCCCCAGGAGGTAGGGCTTGGAGGTGGGTCTTCAGTAGGATTCAGTCCATTTCTAAGATTTTCTAGACTGCCTCCCTCTCCTCGCTGCACCTGGATCCCCTGCGTGGGTCTTTTCTCTCCTCTTTTCTTCTTCACTTGGCCCCTTAGTCCCTTGAGCTCCTTTGTTCTCCTCACCGAAGGTCTGTCCTCTTCTGCCCCTCGAGGTCATCTGTCATTCAATTTCATTTAGGGCAAGGAGAAAGGGGCTTCTAATTCTCTGCAGGGCAGGGACTCTCCTTTGACTAGCAGGGGGCGTGGTGGAGTATCTAGGGGATGGTTTTCGCATGGCTAGGACTGACTTCCTCATAGCATATGTCTTGAGTGTTCATTATTCTGAGTCTCTGTTTGTCTTTCTTTTGAGATGCATTATCAAAGGTCCCAGTATCCTAGGCGCTAGGCTGGGGGCAGGGAGAAATAGCTTGCCTGCCATGTAAAGAGGAAATTTCAGAAATTTCTGAAAATCAGAGCTGCCCATTGCTTCAGTGGGGGTGGCTTGATGTTTCCTTCCAGGAATCTTGCAGCAGGTGGAAGGCTCACTCAATACCAGGTGCACTCTGGGGCTCTTCCACTTAACAGACTCTCTCTCAGGGCAAAGACAGAATCTATCCTGTGGGAAATCCTAGCGCTTCTGTTTCTGTTCCCCGTGCCCCAAAGGAGTATGTTTCTAAGTGTACATTTTGTTTCAGAGCCTAGGTGCCTCTGATTTGTAACCTGACAATGCAGTGCTTGATTTGATGGATGGACTTGGCACTGGGCGTTTGTAGAAGGGACAAAGGCTGGGCTCAGAAATGCTCCAGTGGCCACGATCCTGGATGGAGATGCCTGGTTTGAATGGGGTGGTACCTTGTGGATGATTGCTGGGTTGGGCAGGAGGAGGGACTTGGACACCGTGTTTTTCTGTTTCATTTCCAAATCCTGGAGTGTCTTTTAGCCAACAATGACAGTAACACCTTTATTAACCTCCTAGTTTCTCTTAGTGCTGTAAAGTGCCTTTCCTCTCCAACTCTTGTAGGTAGATTCTTCCTTGAGAAGTTTCTCTCTCCTCTGTCGGCATCTCCAGGGCATTTAGATGCTCCATCTGAACTACCTCTATCTTCTTTCCCCTTGAATGTCCCTCCTTTCTTCCCAATCGCCTTCTCCAGGAAGACTTCCTTAAATGATCCTCAGTGATGTTGCTCAGAGCCATTGCTCCCCATCCCCAGCACGGAAGTTCAGGCTTCCGGCTGCTTCCTTGTCGTGGGGACATGCCCAGCTCTCCCACAGCCTGGGAGTCTGAGGGCAGGGTCTGAGTCTCCTACTTCTCTGGGCTCTGCACGTGCCGGGCACCTATTCTCCAGGTGTGTCAGAGTAGGTCAGCTGGACTCAGTGACAGACACAGTCAGGCCAAGAGCATCTTGCTCTCCAAGGCCCAGCCCAGGCACAGGAGGGGATAAAAGTCTCGTGCCAGAGCCTCAGGGCAGGAACTCATACACCTTGACTCTTCTCTGTCTGCAGCTGTGTGATTGTGGGTCTCTGCCATGTCTCTCTCCCCATGCCGGGCCCGGAGGGGTTTCAGTGCTCGCTCAGCCTGTTCTGCTCGCTCCAGGGGCCGAGGCAGGGGCGGCTTCAGCAGCAGGAACCTCAATTCCTCCCGGGGGTGCCGAGGAGGCTCTCTTGAAAGAGCTTGGGGGTCAAGGGGAAGGCTAGGGGTGTGGTTTGGGGAGGACAGTGGTGGGCCTGGGCTTTCCCTGTGCCCTCCGGGGGGCATCCAGGAAGTGACCATCAACCAAGATCTGCTGACCCCACTGAAGATTGAGATTGACCCCCAGTTCCAGGTGGTGAGGACTCAGGAGACCCAAGAAATCAGAACTCTCAACAACCAGTTTGCTTCCTTCATTGACAAGGTGAGGGTCAACTCAGCTAGGCCCCTGTCTCAGTGCCTCCCTTGAAGAAACTGTTCTCAGTGGCCTTGAGAATGAGAAAGTCTGGCCTATCACTTTTCTAATTACTTCTGCAGCAAGGAAGTCCCTTTGTGGTCTAACTGGAGTCCCTCTGGTTATGCTGAGGCCCTGCTGTTCCATAGTTGGGGCTCAGTGGCAGAAAATAGCCAGCCAGCAGTGAGAAGGCCTTTTCTCATTAGTCCTTCAGGCTGTTTTGATGTGCTCAGAGTCTTGTAGAAGGGCATGAGTCAGTCCCTGCCCAGGCTGGGTTGGGAGGCAGGGGAAAGGTGGGCTGACTGGAGGGAGGGTCCCTGAGGCTTCACTTTTTAGAGGCTATGCCCAAGGAGTTCCACAGAGGCCTCAGGAACCCTCTGCTTTTGCTGCAGGTGCGGTTCCTAGAACAGCAGAACAAGGTCCTGGAGACCAAGTGGCACTTGCTACAGCAGCTGGGGGTGAGTGACAGCTCCCAGGGCCTGGAGTCTTTCTTTGAGGCTTACCTGACCCAGCTCAGGAAGCAACTGGAGGAGATCCAGAGACAACGAGGGGCTCTGGACGCTGAGCTGAAGTCCTGCCAGAACCAGGAGGAGGAGTACAAGGCCAAGTAGGCAGATCACAGTTCCCCATGGGGCTTGGGTAGGGTCTGGGAGGGCTGGATCGGGGTTGTCAGCTGAGGGTCTCCCACACACACGTGACTGGGCTCCCCTCTAGCCCCTCTGCATCCCATTCCCTCTGACTCTCAGGGTGCCCCATCTGCTGCAGGTAAGGAGGCCCTGCTGACCGTGATACCCAGGTTTGGAGAGCCTCAGTTCCAACAGCCCCAGCTCCCAGACCCATGTTTCTTGTCAGGCCTTGGAGGGGCTTATTTAAACAATGTCTCAGTGGGTTTTTCTTGAGAAATTCCTGTTGAACAGGATGTGGACTAAAGTGACTCAGATGTTCTCTGGTTTTAGGAGTAGAAGGGAATCCGTTTCGTGGGACCATCCCCAGGCTCTTGGCATGATTCATAGCCAGGCTGTGGTTCTGGGCTCTCCACCTAGGCTCACCTGGAGGTGTGGAGAGAGCTCTGGACTACAGGAGGCTTGGGTTCAGTGACTGTGAGCAAGGGGTAGCTGTGTGGCCTTGGGCAAGGCATTTTACCTAGCCCAGCCTCAGTTTCCATATCTGAAAACTGGGAAGATGTCACTTGACCTTCTTACCTCCCAGAGCAGTTGGGAAGATGGGATAGAAGGTGAAGCGGGCCCTGGAAGAAGCCCAGGACTGGGGCCAGGAGACCTGGGTTTTAGGTCTGTGTGACTAGTGAATCATCTATGACTTGGGCAAGTTGTATAATCTCTCTGATAAAATCCAAACAGCCTGCTTCAAATGATGATTGTAATAAGTGAGAAAAGGTGTTTGAATGTGCCTTATATAAACGTGAAGTAAGGTGGCCTTATGTCATTAAGGGGACATGGGCTGAAAGAGTAGAGATGGACCTAGCTAGGATGTGACAAAACTTCCTGATAGGAAAGGTAGAGACACAGGCTGGTTGTTTGTCTTGCTTTGGAGCATCTAAAGGCAAGAATGGCCTTTCAGGGAGGTTGTGCTTGGGGGAGCAACATGAGCTCTGATCTAGGTACCTCAGGCAGCATCCCTCTGTACTTACTTGGCAGGTATGAACAGGAAAGCCACAAGCGCGCTACGGTCGAGAACGACTTTGTGGTCCTCAAAAAGGTGAGGGTTGAGTTGGTTGCTCCACTTGGATCCTTGGGCTGGGAGGGCAAGGGGCAGGAGATCTTATTGCAGAATACACTCTCATGCTGCCTGCAGGGGTCCCCCAGGGAAATGGGACTTCTACCTAGACACAAAGACCCCAGGACAAGATTTGAGGACCATGTGATGAGTTTTGGGTGTCACAGCTGGAGAGGGTGAAGAGGGAGTAAAAGAGGCAGAACTGGTTGGGATTAATCAGGAAAGGCTACCTGAAGGTGGTGTGGGTCAGTGTCAGGCAAAAGAGAGAGCAAGGCAGGGTGGGGCTGGAGGAGGAAGGAGCGGGTCTCCAGAGATGGCCGAGTGTGGGCGTTGGGCAGTATGTGAACAGAATTCTTGAGCAGAGTAGGGTCCACAGAGAGGAAGTTGGGAACACACGGTTTCTATTTCTTTGTCCCCAGGATGTCGACGAGGTTTTTCTGAGCAAGATGGAGTTGGAAAGCAAGCTGGAGGCTCTCAGAGAGTACATCTGCTTCTTGAGGCGTCTGTATGAAGAAGTGAGGATCTGCCAAGGGCAGAAGTGGTGGTCTCCAAGGGCAGGTGGGAGTGAGGGGAGGTGACAGGGGAGGCAGGCTCCCTCTTGTTACAGTAGGAGGGGCCAGGAGGTGAAGCTTGGTTAGGGTGACTTAGACCACAGTCATTTAGTCAGAATATACTACGTAGATTGCCAGGTATTGGGGATACACCAGTGAATAACCTGACAAAAGTCACAAAGCTTGCTTTTTATTGAGAGATGAACAATAAATGATAGACCTAATAAATAAGTAATTTATATAGTATATTAGAAGGTGATACATGCTATGGAAAAAAGGAAAATTAAAACAGGGAAAGGATTGGGAATGTGGGGGGTAGGGCAGGTGGCAATTTCAAATAGGATGGTTAGGGTGGCCTTATTTAGAAGATAAAATTTGAGGAAAGCTTTGAAGACGGTGAGGAAGTGAGCCATGCAGGCGGGAATTGGAGATTCTAGGATGAGGGAGCGGCCCATAGCCAGAGAGTGTGCTGGTGTCTGAAGAAATACAAGGAGGCTGAGTGGCTTGGGCAGCAGAGGTGAGAGGGAGGGGAGGGTGATAAGAGGTTGGAGGAGTGATGGGGACCAGGTGACTCCTGGTCTTGCAGAACATTTTCTTCTAATGTCCAAGCTGCAAGAGCCATTGGAGACTACCTCCTATAGCCGTCATTTCAGATGAGGAGACAGCTGTGCAGAAGGCAGGGCATGCTCAATGCCACCCGGTGTGACTGAGGGCTGCCCCCTGACAGAGTGTGGGCGGGATGTCAGTCATCCTGCCCACCTGTACGGGGCTCCAGAGGGAAAGGCGATTGGGGGTGGGTGGACACTGAGTCAGTCTTCCCTGCAGGAGCTGGGCCAGCTCCATACCCAGGCCAGTGACATGTCTGTGGTGCTGTCCATGGACAACAACTGCTGCCTGGACTTCAGTGACATCATCGCTGAGGTCCGTGCCCTGTACAAGGAGATCGCTCAGACCAGCAAGGCCGAGGCTGAGACGCTGTACCAGACCAAGGTGCTGGGTCCGGAGGGCAGCTCCATGCTGGCAAAGGCTGGGTCTTTATGCTCATATCCCAGGGTGATCGTCCACCTCAGTCCCATTGAGCAGTTTTGATAACCTCCCTGAAGCTCTAGGGATGGGTGGGCACGACCATTTCCCTCCTCCAGGAGGGAGGCAACCCGGGGAAACTGTGGGAAACAAGCCTGGACTTCTGCAAGCACATCCCACCATGTCCTGGTGTCGTGCTTAACCCACATTCCAAATGAGGATGTGAGGAGGAAAAGAATGGGGACATGGGATTTCTCATGGTCTTGATGTCAAAGGTGAGGGTCCTTTCAATTGACGGTGCTACCTCTGTCCCCCCTCAGTACCAGGAACTTCAGGCATCTGCCCAGCTTCACGGGGACTGCATGAAGGAAACCAAAGTCCAGATTTCTCAGCTGCAGCAGGCGATTCAGAAGTTGCAGAGTCAGATTGAGAACCTCAGGAAGCAGGTGGGGGTCCCAGGGCTTCTCAAGCCCTACCTCTTACGGCTTTTGTGCCAGAGTCACCGCTGGGTTTGTGTGAAACCTTGATAGCTGGCTGGAGCTTTTGATAATATGAGATGGAGAGAACTTCAAGCCCCATTTAAGAGGACTTCAGCCTCCTTCCTATGAATTCAAGGTGCATGGGCTCTGCATTGAACAACTCCAGGGGGTGCTGCTCATACTGCATTCTATGTCTGGGTGTACATCTTGCTCTAAGCTCCTTGGGGAGAGGGTTAATTTGTCTCTTTTCTTATCTCTTCTTTTGACTCTTACTCTTCAAGCTCAGCAAGGACTCTAAGGCCATGCACTGAGTTTCCTGGTCCCCTGTTGAGGAGGGTGAGAGCCGGGACCTTAGCGAGCAGATGACGCGGGCAGTAGAGTGGGGTGAGCTGAGCCCTCCTTAGGAGGTGACGCTGTTGGTGCTGGGCACGGGAAGGAGCAGGAGAGGTGGAGGGAGAGGAGAGCAAGGGCAGGGAGGTGGTTTCCTGCTCCTCCTGGAGATTGGTCCCCTGTTGAGGAGGGTGAGAGCCAGGACCTCAGTGAGCAGATGACGTGGGCAGTAGAGTAGGAAACCACCTCCCTGCCCTTCCTCTCCTCTCCCTCCACCTCTCCTGCTCCTTAGGAGGTGATGCTGTTGGTGCTGGGCATGGGAAGGAGCAGGAGAGGTGGAGGGAGAGGAGAGGAAGGGCAGGGAGGTGGTTTCCTGCTCCTCCTGGAGACCTCATTTCTAGATGTGAAGGGTTTTAAATTCTTAGGTTTTCAACCGTCTTTAAGCTGACTTTCCTCAAATCTGAAGAATCGGCATTGAGAGCTGAGACCACAGAGTCAGGTGGTTTTCTCAAGCACTTCAGCTTGACTCCCAGTGGCATGTGGCCCATCCACTCCCAGCGGGGCCCTCCTGGGAGAGTCCTTGGAGCACAGTGCATTCAAAGGCCAGACTCAGTCTCCAGGCGTCCTTATCTGCTCTTCTTTGGATTGTGATGCAGAACCAGAAATCCTATTATTCAATTTGCTGCCACAGTGTTTTCCCATAAATTTGGACCCTTTACTTTGGAATTCCTGGGGTGTCTGTTAAGATGCAGATTCCAGGGCCTCCTGCCAGACGGAGGGAATCAGGGTTTCCAAGACTGCTTTCTACACTAAGTATACTCAGGTGACGTGAACACATGAAGTCTCAGCCCAGCCGCCAGCACTTAAGAGCGGGTACCACGTCCCCAGACCTGGAACTACAGCTCCCCCCCATAAAAGCTTCCTGTGAGAACTCCTCTTGGGGATACACCCCCTCTTACTCCCCCTCTTTATGTTCGAGCCTGATGAACCGAGCTCACCTGCTCCAGGCCCTGGGAGGAGCCATGCAGGCTACAGTTAGGGCAGTGGGCTGGACATCAGCTGTCCTGGGTTAGGGTCTGTCACTTACCACATTTCTGAGCCTCAGTGTCTTCATTTATGGAATGGAGATGACATTCTCTAACTGCAGGGTGCTTGTGTGGGAATAGAATAATGAGAGCCTTTAGGGAATGCCTTCTTTCCTGAACCAAACGTGAGGGTCAGTCAGCTGGATGGCCGATTAGACTGCGGTCTTGTTCTACTACTAGTTTTCTGTGGCAGTGGAGAGGTTAGTACAGAGAGTGTATTTTTCAAACCAGAAATGGAGACACACGGTCTGATAAACTCTGAAAATAAGATCAAATATTTGAAATGGGGCTGTTCTAAAAACAATCAAGGACCATGGTGGTTCTAAAGATGAGACTTGCAGATAATAACCTGAACAGGACAGGAAGAGCTTTAAGTACTCTGGGAGAGATTCAGGTTAAGTGCTGAGGGTTGGGGGTGGGAAGAAATAGAGATCACCTGAGGTGGCAAAACGTTGGATTAGTTTCCTATGGCTGCTGTAACAACGTACCACAGACTTGGTGGCTTGAAACAACAGATGTTCATTTTCTCAATTTTGGAGGCTGGAAGTATGGAATCAGGTGTCAGCAGAGCCACACTCCTTCTGAAGGAGCTAGCGGGCAATCCTTCCTTACCTCTTCCTAGCCTCTTGTTGCTCACCGTATGGCCCCAATCTCTGCCTCTGTCTCTGTGTATATTTTATCTCCGTGTCTGTCTCTGTGTCCTCTCATCTTTTTCTAGGGTCACCGGTCATTGGATTTAGGACTCACCCTGAATATAATACAATAGCATCTTGAGATCTTTAATTACATCTGCAAAAACCTTATTTCCAAATAAGAGCACATCCGATGTTCTAGGTAGATATGACATTTTGGGGGGCGCTATTCAACCCATTATAAGAGGTAAGGAAGAGAAGAGGCAATAATTTCCTTTAGAATGGGAGCAGCTGGGAGGTGGCCAAGGATAATTTTGAGATTATGAAATTATAGTTCACCCAGTCTTCAAGTTATGTCCACAGTTGGTGCTTTGGAAGGTCATGTGCTTACAGCCATTTCCTCCCTCATTTCCACACCTCAAGGATAATTTTGAGATTATGAAATTATGGTTCACCCAGTCTTCAAGTTATGTCCACAGTAGGTGCTTTGGAAGGTCATGTTGTGCTTACAGCCATTTCCTCCCTCATTTCCACACCCCTCCCAGAATGCCAGTCTGGAGGGCGCCATCACCGATGCTGAGCAGCGTGGGGAGTTGGCCCTCAAGGATGCTCAGACCAAGCTGGCTGAGCTGGAGGCTGCTCTGAGAACTGCCAAACAGAACATGGCCCGGCTGCTGCGTGACTACCAGGAGCTGATGAGCACAAAGCTGGCCCTGGACGTGGAGATCGCCACCTACCGCAGGCTGCTGGAGGGCGAGGAGTGCAGGTGGGGCCTGTCGGAGGGACCTGGGAATATGTGCTTGAGGTAGGGTGGGTGGAGGATGGAATGCCAACACAGAGCTTTCTTTGCTAAGGGGGATTCTGAGAGACTTCCTGACACTTTAAGCCACTGAAGGCAACCCATTCTGCTGGGAGGGATTTTAAATTGAGGACCATGGATTTTAACTGCTGATGGGATGTGAGCTGCTCAAAGTGGCTTACAAGTGCTGGGGATACATTCTTTACAGCCCTTCTTAGCAGTTGCTCTTATCCTTTCTCCTCCAGGATGTCTGGAGAATGTACCACCCAGGTCACTGTCTGTGAGTATCAGGGGACTTCGGGAGAGGGGTCCCCATGGGGAGATGAGGACCTGCTGTGACCTTGGTGCATTTCTTGGCAGCCATCGGGGGAGACAGTGCCGTCTTGTCTGGAGGAGCTGGTGATAGCCTGGTGGGCACATGTGGACTTGGAGGCAGGAAAGGCAGTTTTGGGCCCAGCTGCTCCAGCGTCGTGACTGGAGGCTCCAACATCATCCCGGGCTCTGGGCAAGGCCCCGTTATGGGATCTTGCTCTGTGCCCAGCTCTGGCTCCAGCTCCAGCTGCCACACCATCCTGATGAAGACAGTTGAGTCAAGTCTCAAGACATCCATCACATACTGAGTGCTGTGGCAGCAACTTGCTCTCCTACCTTCCTGAGTGTTCTCAGCCCTGCCCCCATCCTCATCACTCCCATCCCTGCTTGGCTAGCTATGTGTTCACTGCCTACCACCTGAGACAGCCCACGGGGGATACTGCAAAAGTCAATAAAGTCATGCCTGCCTGCTATTCTGAGTGCTCCTCTACTCTGGTCTTGCTCTGAATACTGATTTGTCTAATTTATCTGATGCCCACCCCAGGCCAAGGTGTTCAGTGCCCCATCCTCCAGCCAGCCACCCTCATCCTCTTCTCTCACCACGGCCTTCAGGCTGAGCTGGGAAAGCTCTGGGTGGGGCTTGGCCAAACCGTATCCCTATCTCAAGTATTTTCTTCTGGGGATTGGGGAAGGTCTGAGGACCACTGACCAGAGCCTAGAAGCTAGAACCAAAGGTCACCTGCTCCTGGGCCTCTATTTCTCTAATTCTTACAGCCTTTGAAGCAGCTCCCAATTCTTCCTGGAGATAAGTCTTTCTTCCTCTCTTCCCCGCCCACACTCCCTCCCTCTCACAAATGGTATTGAGCGCAAACCACATTTGAGGCACTTTTCTAGGACTGGGGCTACTTTGGCAAGCAAGACAAAACCCATGCTTGCCCTCCTAATGGGTTCAATCTCTCCCACTCCTTCGGTTTCTGGTGTCTCCAGCATAACCTGCCCCACCCCCTGCCCCCGACTCATGAGGACCGATCTGCCTTTTCAGAGCCCTTGGCCTCTGAGGCCAGCGGCCAGTCTCCTGTGGTTAATTCAGACACCCTGGACTGAGAGATGGGGATTTGTGGTGAGGCCCTTTTGTGTCCTATTCCTTCTTCTAGTCCTTTCCTCATGATGCCCCAGCTCCGGCTCCATTCAGGATGGCAAACCTGAGTCTTGTCACCTCTCTCATTTCTGTCCCATCTCTCATTTCTGAGCTTTGACTCGGCCCTTCTCCTGGACAGAGATGCCCTAGGAAAGTTAATAATTCAGCACTGATGCTGAACAATAGCCTTAAATATGTGACCCGAGGGCATTTTGAGGAGAGGCTGAAGGGCAGGGACAAAGGTTCTCTGTGGCAACATGCAGCATCTCTGCCACTCCTTCCAGCGAGTCAGCTCAGCCCCCAGGTTTACACATCTCACCCAGCAAAATAAAAGCTGTGCCACTGCCCAGCCCACTCTCCATAGAAGGCGATCTATAGATTATCTGTGGTTGTTTGGGTTATATCCTATCTTACCCTAGTCAGCTTATCAGAGGCTTCCTTCCAGCCCCCAGTATGCTCCCTGGGGTGCTCTCCATCTCCTCCATCTCCACTGATATTTTAGCATCTCTCATAGCTTGTTCCCTGGTTAATTCCCCAGAATAGGCTCTATTCCTGACCCAGTACAGCTCTCTTCATCCCTGTTCCTCCTTCTTCCCATGCGCCAGATTTTCTTCCTCCTGGAAACCTTCCCTAATTGCCCCTGTCTGAGTCCACCAGACTCTTCTTGTCCCAGGCACAGCCTTGCTGCTCCCATTGCTGTCCGGGGCTCTGTTTCTGTCTGTTCTGTTCTGGAACCTAGCTTCTCTATTAGCCCGGGACCTCTGGGTGGTGTCTTCTCCTGCACCCAGGACAAGGATCAGCAGCTCGGCTTGTGCTGGGGGCTCGGATGGGAACTTGGGACTAGAACTAGGCTCCGTCCCCCTTACCCTTGGCTCTATCCCATTCATGGGCCTGTCTGAACATGTGACCGGAAGCTTCTTCTCCTTCCCTCTTCGGTAGGAAGCCAGGAGAGTGGGCATCAGGTTCTAGGAGGGGAGGGAGGGCCACCTCCCCCACCCCACCACAGCAGCTGCGTTGGCTCCTGCACTGCCCCTTTTCTTCGGTAGGAAGCCAGGAGAGGGGGCATCAGGTTCTAGGAGGGGAGGGAGGGTCACGTCCCCCACCCCTACCACAGCAGCTGCGTTGGCTCCTGCACTGCCCCTTCTGTCTTCTCCCTCCCCACCTAGGCCTGCTCCAGACTCCATGGCTTGGGCTGCAGAAGGTCACACCATTCCTCTCTGCGTTAAGGGGAGGTCATCCCTTTTCTAAGGATCTTGGGTCTCTCCATCAAAAGTATCCAAGAAAGAGGCTTTTCAGCGCTCTGTGAGGGAGGCATGAGTGGATGAGCATCAGGCTCTGGAGCTAGAATTCTTGGGCTCGAATCCCAGCTCTGCCATTTACTAGTGGTATGACTTTGACTAAGTTATTTAACATTTCTATGCTTCAGTTTTCTCATCTGTGAAAAGACATTAATAATAATACCCATCTCGCAGGGCCATGTGGGGATGGTCCCATTCGAGATCCCAGAAGGAAGCAAATTTACCCATGACGGTTCAATTCAACGGACTTTAATGAAAGGATTACTTATAGAGGTGTGGGCATGGCAAAGGAAAGAAATGCAGGATGCAGAGACTCGAGGCTGGCAGCACTGGGAAGCCATTGCCACCTTAGAGCTGGGTGGCAATCATCTGGTTTGTCCGGGCCAAGGGGTTTTCCGGAAGGTAAAACTTTCATTGCTAAACCGGGACAGTCCTGGGAAAATCAGGTCAAGGTGGTCACACTACGTAGAGCTGGACAGACAGGAGAAGTGGAGTGACTAGATGTTAGAGTTGCAAGAAGTGTGGAGGGAGACCACCTAGAAAGAGGATACAGACGGCACTGAAGCAGAGAGGGAGCGGGAAGAAATACCTACTCTCTCTTCCTCCCTCCCAGATCTCCTGCTAGGGTCTCCCCTTGGCAAACCCACCTGGAAACCAGAAAACAAGGGAGCAGCCTACCAGTGTCAAGGGGGTTGGCAAATGGAGATGGGGTGAAAAGGAGGCAAATATCCAATGTGGAAACTAAAGGTGTTATTGCATAGAAAATACACAGGCTCCTGTCTGCTCTATAGTAAGTTCTCAATAAATGCTGAGTATAATAATCGTGACTATTAGATTAGAAGGGTATATTGCTGTATAACCTCCTCGAGGGCAGCAACTGTGTTTTCTTTACTCTTGTATCTTTTCTATTGCTCAGTACCCATCTTGGCCCATGTTGAGTGCTCAGTTGTCTTGCCTCATCCCTCATTCCATCACCTCTTGTCCTGCTGCAAAGAAGGACCCTGGGCAGGTGACCGTCTCCAGAGATGGAGGCCCTTGAACCGAGGAGCAGCAGCAGGAGGAAACTGCTCCTCCTTGGGCTGCAGAAAGAAGGTCTGAGTTTGAGTGTCCTGTATGAAAGTCGAGTGGAGAGTCAGGGCGGAAGGAGGTACAGTGGCTCCCAAACTCTCTCTGGGCTGGTACTGGTGAGACTTCCTGCCTGGGTAAGAGAGAGGATGTCTCCAGAAGGTAACTGTGGGAGTAGGCCCTGGGTTGCCTGCTTCTCTGTCACCAGCTTCCAACACAAAGTCTGGCACAGAGTGCCAGGTAAATATGTATAGATGTCAGTCTCTGGGGAGGGGTGGAATGTGTGTTTGCAGCCCACTCTACTCTCACCACCCTGTCTGCTCCTGACTCAGAGGGCTGACATCACTCTTTTCCCCAGGGAGGGGGGCCCCACTCACAACTGTCTCTCCCTCCCACGTCCCCATTGCGGAGAGATAAGGGAGGCTGAGAAAGTAATCACAGCCTCTGGGGCGGGAGACAAAGGTTAGTGGGAAGTGACTGTCCTGCAATCTCAGGCCAGTGCTTTTTGAAAAGTCTCATTGGCGGGCCCTGCTTACAGGCAGAAACAAGGAGGCCCAGAGAGGTTGAGAATTGATTGAGGACACACAGCTCGGTGGGGTTTTATCTCTCCCCTCACCTCTCCCCAAAGGCCTGGTAACCTAGCTCCAAGCAGGGAGGAAAATCCCCTCTTGGGAGTTAAGGGTCTAGTTCTGTGAGTGCCCTTCACTCTACGCCTCATGGGGATAGATTCAACTTCTGGAAACTGGAATCCACTTAGAGTTTCCCAGTGGCGCTAAAAAACAATCCTTCCTCTAGGCCTGGAGTGGGCCTTCTCTCCGCCTGCTTTTCTTGGGCTGTGGAGGTGGTCCCACAGCCTCTCCTTTGGGATCCTGAGGACCGAGGCCTGGCAGCTGCGTGAGGAGCACAGACAGTGCTGTCTTCACTCCTTCCCTCAGACAAGTCTCCCTCCTCTCTGCGTGCCCCCGTCACCCCCAACACTTTTTTGCTGAAAGCTGAAGTATGTGAGGAAGGACAATCTCTAAAGTCACCCACTCAATTCTCCCTCATTTTAACATTTGATTAACATTTGCTGTCTTGAAGTCTTTCCTCGGGGCTGCGTTTGGTCCCAGTAGCCTGAGGGGGGTGGTGTGCAGAGGGGACTGTGTGAAGTGACTTGAGGAGTCCCCTGGCTCTTTCTGAATCAAGCACTGGGGCTCCTTATGGACAGGAATGTTAGGGTTCTCCATGGGCCTCTTGGGGCTTTTGTTGAATACATACTTCTTGGATCTGTATCTACGTCCAGCCAGGATGGGATGTGCTCTCCGCCCACCTCCAGCTCCCTCCAAAGTGGCTGGGCCCTTCTGGGGAGGCTCTGCTTTAAGCAGAGGGTTGAAGGGGGTGGTCTCAGGTGATGGTTGAAGCCCCCTACCTCTCTTGATCCCCTAGAAGAGTATGCTTTGCCCCCTCACCTTTGAGGCTTCTGGGCACTGCCTAAGGAGCCCAGGTCTTTCCATGTCCTTGTCAAATGTCCAAGTCCTGTGGCTGAGCAGGAACCTTCTTTCTATCCTTGCGTCCACTTTGCCCAGTACAGGGTCTCTGCCCAGAGGACAGTCTGCCAGTGTATGACAAAAGAACAGATTGCCCCCACTCCCACTCTGTCACCTTGTCCCCCACCCAGACCCGACAGGGGGCAATGAGGCTGTGGGCTGGGAGGCGGAACTGGAGCAGGCCTAGGCACTCTCTCCACAGCCCATTGCCCAACGCTCCCTCCCTCACCACCTGCACAGCCCGGGCCCTGGGGCCTTGGCTTACAACAGGGGCCAGGGACAAACCCCACAGAACAGAGCCCCATTGATGGCGGCCACCAGGGCTGGGTGGGAGGAGACCAAATCAGCCACTGGGTGGTGGAGGTGGCCATGGGAACCCATATCATCCTGTTCCAAGGCAGGAGAGCCGCAGGTGGGAGAAGGTGGCATCCTGCCCCAAACAGTCTTGACTCAGCCCCAGCTCTGGAGCACAGGTGATAACTGGGAGCAGCTCCTCCCTCCTGCTGAGGGAGAAGGGATTCCCCACCCACCACCCCCAGCCCACAGGGCCCTTCCCTCTCCTCCTGGGGCAATGGGGCAGGAGTGTCTGTGGAAGTGGGGTGCCAGCCCAGTTGGGAAAAGATAAAAAGCCCATCAGTGGCCCAGCAACTCACTGTGCTTCCTCCTCGCTCTCTCAGCCTGTGCTCCGGCCACTCTGACAGCCATGCGGTCCTCTGTGTCTCGGCAGATGTACTCCACCAAAGGGGGCTTCAGCTCCAACTCTGCCAGTGGAGGCAGTGGGTCCAGGGCCCATACCAGCTTCAGCTCAGTGACGGTGTCCCGGAGCAGTGGTGGGGGGCTCCGCTCTGGCCCTAGCATGGGTGGCTTTGGCAGCCGGAGCCTTTATAACTTGGGGGGCAACAAGAGCATCTCGGTCAGTGTGGCTGGAGGGGCCTCTTCAGGGCGAACCATAGGAGGCTTTGGCCATGGCAGTGGGGCCTACATGGGCCTGGGGGCTGGAAGGCAGACAATGGGGCCTGTCTGTCCTCCTGGCGGCATCCAGGAGGTCACTGTCAACCAGAGCCTGCTGACCCCCCTCAATGTGGAGATAGACCCGGAGATCCAGCGGGTGCGCACCCAGGAGCGGGAGCAGATCAAGACCCTCAACAACAAGTTCGCCTCCTTCATCGACAAGGTGGGCTGAGGTGGAAGCGGGTAGAAAGGGCCCCTGGAGTAGAAGCAAGGCCTCTAAGGGTGGGCTGGGCGGAGGCTGTAATAGCCCGTATGCACTCAGGTGGGGGTTGATGGGATGACTTTTGGAGCCCCTCTGGCCTGAGCTTAGGATGCCCAGATGTGGTTGGCAGGAGAGAGTCTCTGGATCTTTACTGTAATTGCTCAGGTGAATCTGCATCTACTCATGAAGCCTATTGGCCAAGAGCACCCTGACCATGCTTAGTCCTTCCTAGGTCGTTATTAGTAGCATTACACAGAAGCCTTAGCTCACATTACATAGTGAGTTGTCTTCATTGCTCCTCTTAGCAGGTGGCCCTTATTGCCTTTTGTCATTTGACAGCTAGGAAACTGGCTCAAGTGTCAAACAAATTACCCAAGGAGCTCCATCTGTTCCCTATTCTCTCAGTCTTGGTCGAGGCCGAAGGACAAAGATGTGATCAGGACACATGTGATTGTGGGGGATATAGTCTTAGGGGAAGTCTCCTTTTTGCTTTTCCTATTCTTTCTCCCTGTTTCAGCCGAGAAGTTGTTTGGGGTGGATAATGACGAGGGCAGTCACCAGGTCATCACGACCTGGGGTGTGGAGTTTGATCTGGCCCAGGTTGGGAGCATCCTGGTTCCCTCTCTTGCATCCAGGAGGGGTTTGGGGTGGCTCTTGTACTGTTCTCTGGCATTTCCAGGTCAGTTTTGCTGGCGATGTCTACCCCCACCCTAAACCCCAAGCAGTGACATCACGATGAGGAAAATCCTGGTGATTGACTATAACTTGGTTCAGTGATTTGTGTGTTCCCGAGGGACATTCATGTCCCCTTTCTCATATGATACCCACAGTGTCCCATGAGGAATCACAATAAGTAATATTGTGTCCATTTTTAAGAAGAGAAAACTGGTTTAGAGAAGTCATGCGATTTGCCCAGGCTCATATGGGTACTCAGAGACAGACGTGGGCCTGGACGCAGGGTCATGAACCTCATGGTCTTTGGCACTAGAAAGGCTCATTACTGCTCATGGCAGGTGCACCTGCTGCATGGTGTCCCCTGGGCCATGTGACTGTGGGCCTGGGGTGCTGTGGGGGTGGGACCTTGAGAGACTGGATGGCAGAGGGTGAAGCAAGCCATTCCGCCCACCCTCCTCACCTTCTCACCTAGAGACTTTTGGTTCTTCTCTGGGACTGTCTCAGAGGTTAAACAAGCAAAAATTCTCTCTCATGCCCTATGAATCATGACCCGGTTGCTGGAGGCCTGAAAGGTTGTCTGTATTTGGTGTCCATGAATCTTGGCCGGGCAGAGAATCCCCCATGCCACAAGCCCCCTTCTGAGTCTTTTGAGATAAGGCTGGGCATTGATATTTAAAAAAAAACTTAAAAAAAGAAGTCAGATTTGCAGAAAAGTTGCAAGAATGGAACAATATACTCCTGTATACTCTTTCACCCAGATTCACCAATTTTAAACATTTTGTCACATTTGTTTTCTTTCTCTTTCTGTATGTGTGTATATATATATATAAAATCACAAATATATACATATATAGCTGTATATACTATATATACAGATACATATGTATGTGCATTTTTAACAGTTGATTTTGATGTAGAATTGTATTCAGAAACATTGATCTAGTCCAATTTGCCCAGGGCAAGTGAGAAAAGGAACTTGACTGTCACCAATAGTAAATGACTGAGCTGGGGCTTTTATGTTCGTTAACTCTTTAGGGTCCTTGTCATTATATTGGACTATTTTTTTCCAGCAAAGATTGTTCTCTCAGGAACTCTTCTCCTCACACGATGTAGGTCCTGCACTGCCCCTGCAATGTCCTCATCATGGACAGATGGTGGTGATAGGCCCCATTCTCAGTCCCTCCTCTGTCCATCCCAGCCCCGGGGAATGATGCCAGCCCAGTAACCTTCTTGCTCTGGCTCAGGTGCGGTTCCTGGAGCAGCAGAATAAGGTATTGGAGACCAAGTGGGCGCTGCTGCAGGAACAGAGCCAGAATTCAGGTGTCACAAGAAACAACCTGGAGCCCCTGTTTGAGACCTATACTGGCAACCTGCGTAGGCAGCTGGATAACCTCCAGGGAGAGCAGGGAAGGCTGGACTCGGAGCTGAGGAACATGCAAGATCTCGTTGAGGACTTCAAGAACAAGTGAGGAGGGCTGACAGGCTGGAGTTATATGGGGATGGGAAGGGGGCTTTGTGGGAAATCTCCTCAGAGAGGGCCACCCCATTCTTAGGGCCTTGGGACTTGCCTGGGGGATGCACAGTCAGAGCTGCTTCCCTCAGGTGCTGAGGTGCTGGACCCACTGCTTCCTGCAGAATTGGCACACTTGTCTGTGTATTGTTGTTCATAATTTCAAAAATTCTTTATTACAAGGTAAGGAGAATAGTGTAATAAATCTGTATGTTCTCATTACCCAGCTTTAATAATTACCAACATAGTCAATCTTGTTTCATCTGTACTCCTACTCACTTTCCCTCCTCCCTTATTCTTTTGAAGCAAATCCTGGCCATCGTGTCATTTAATTCACAAAAATTTTACTGGGATGTTCAGATAGTTCATCTACATAACTTGACTTAGTAAACATAAACACAATGCCATAATCACACCTAAAATTTTTGAAATAGTAATTCTTTAATATCATCAAATATTCAGTCAATTTTGAGCTTCCGATTATCTCATTAATGTCATAAATTTACAAAAATACTTTGTTCAAATCAAGATCCAAATACGTTTTACACATTGTGATTGATTGATGTGTATATTTATAATTTAAAGGTATAATTTTTCATAACTTTTCCAACGACTCAACACAGGCAATTTCTAAACCTTAAAGTCTTAGCAAAGGCAGTTGGAGAGAAGTTAGTTGTTTGAAATACCATCCTGTTGCTGAAAGTGAAGGCAAAATTCAACCACTGTTGACATATCTCCACCTGATATTATAAAGCCTCTTAAGAGCTCTGATCTAAAGAGATGACTGCTCTTGACTGCCATAGTGTTGCACAAATACTGTGTGCCCATTTCCTCAAAAGGGGAAATATAAAGACCATACCCCAAGTTTCTTCATTGGTGAGCTGCTCCCAAAAGGTGTTCTTGAACACTATGGGACCCATAATGGCTTCCCTAAAGCCAAGAGAGTCCGATGCCTTAAAAGGCAGAACTTAGCTGAGCCTGGCTTGAGTCTTCTCTGTGTAATAGGTATGAGGATGAAATCAACAAACGCACTGCCGCTGAGAACGAGTTTGTGGTACTCAAGAAGGTAAGCAGGGTGGCAAGGAGTGGGGGCAAGTGGTCCTTTGGTTGCAATAGTGCTCGGCTTACTGGAAACTAAGACATTTGCCCTGCTCTCTCCCTTACCTCCAGGATGTGGATGCTGCATACATGGGCCGAATGGATCTGCATGGCAAAGTGGGCACCTTGACCGAGGAACTTGACTTCCTGAATCATCTCTATGAAATGGTGAGATGGTCAATGGACAAGAATAATTACATACAACACTGGAGAGTCCCCCTGGAGCTCTGATCTGAATTCACCAGTGTGATTCAATTGATAGAAGATGGAACTTGGACCTTTAATTAATACTAGCTTCCATGTATTAAGTGCTTAAGGTGGACCAGGCACTGGGATAAGCTTTTTACATGATCCTATCAACAACTCCATAATATAAGTACTCTTATTGTCCCCAATTTATAGTTAGGACATTGAGGCTCAGAGCAACTTGCTCATGGTCACATAGCTGGTTAGGGGCAGTGCTGGAGTTAAAACCTAGTTCTTGGACTTCAAAGTCTGACACTTGGTACCATGTTATACTGTGTTCCCCTTCTTGCTCAGTTTGTAACGGTGCAAGGGATGGAGGAGCAGAGATGGGCAGAGCTGATTTGGGGACTAAGATTCCAGGTTGGAGCAGGAGATGAGGTGTGAGCAGTGGGCAGGTCAAAGAATCCGGGAGGGGGTCCCAGGAAAAAAGGGGCTTTGAAGACTTGAGTGAGATGGTTGAACTTAACATGAGTTGATTTTAGAATCAAAGACTCTCAGAAAAGGTAGAGACCTCAGGGTAAACTTTCCACTTAGTTCAAAGCCCTTCTCTAATATTCCTGATGGAGATATTAGCCTCTACTGGAATACTACTTTTTCTGAGGCAGGCATTTTCATTGTCGAACAACTCTGTTAGAAAGCTGACTTGAACCTTTTTCCCGTGGCTTCTGTTCTTGGTTGACCCCGCTTGTCCCCTATGGGCTGCACATATCCAATTATCTTCCACGTGACATATGTCTTTCATATGACAGCCCTTTAGAAGTCAGGACGATTAGGGGATTGAAGTTCAGGAGGAAGTTCAGGAAATTCTGAGTCTAGAATTCAGAGAAATGAGGGATGGGGTGGGAAGTTACAGATACAGACTTCCATTCATGCAGCCTAATATTGCACTAGTTTATGTGTTATTTTTAGAAAAAAACTTCACCATATTTGTTCTTTAAATCCCCCCTGGATTTTTTCACATGAGTGCTTTCGGGTGAGACAGGCATCCACTGTCTCCCAATTTCCTGTATTTGGGAAACTGAATTTTTTGAAACTGAATGCAAGAGCTGATGATTCCTTTTTTTACCTGTGAAATGTTCTTGAGGTTTCATCACATCGTTTTAGGTCATTGTGGGCACTTAGAAAACTGGATTCTGGTATCTATATATTGGAGATTTCCAGTTGGATAATTGGATATATTAGTGATGCATCAGCTTTGGGTTATCTGCAGACTTGATGAACTCTCAGTTTAGTTATTTGATACTATTTCAGTGTAAATGATTGATAAACACATTGAGGCAGACAGTGATGACAGAGTCCTAGTCCGAAAACTAAGTCTTTCGTGGTGCCTTCTCACTAGCCTGACCTCACCTCGCTCAGTAATTTGTGATTTAAGTGGCTCAGCTACCTTAAAATCCAGTTAACCATGCCATCCTCTGGCCCACATTTTTGTCTTATTTTTTAAATGCCAGGAAAAATAAAAGCATTTCAAAAAGAGAAGAAAAGAAAAAGCCTTCCAAAAAAATTGGCTTGGTCCAACAATGTCCATGGCAGTCCTTTAGCAGCTTTGTAATGCAACCACAGAAAAAGACAGTTTGGTTTGACTTTTCCTTAGAGAAGTCTTGCTGGCTCCCAGCCTCTCACATACATTTTATAATTCATACTAGAGGGTCATAGGAGATTGACATCAAGTTTAACTTGGAGAAGTCAAAATTTCTCCCCTTTGAAAATGAGGACATTTGCCGCGTCTAGGGTTCTGGATTTTGGAACCTCTCTCACTTTCCATATTTCTCAAGGATCACCAAGGATATTTCATTGTCTTGGCAATCTCCATGGCCTCCTAGGATATGCTCCTCTGGCCTAGACCCTTGAGATGCCAACAAGGCCAAAGCCTCTCATACTCTCTGTATCTGTTTTGGGTTTCCATTTCTTCTCAAACATCTTGCCCTCTCCAGTCTGATGACCGTTCCCCTTTGTGGAAAAGAACAAATGACATAGCAGTTGAGTTGTCGGCTTTGCCTGGATCTTCTGTAGGGTTAGCCCGATGCTGCCTCCCTTGTTGTTTTTGCCTAGAGCTTATCCAACAGCCCCTGTCCACTAGTTTTAGAATTCTCTGGCTCATCCTTGGCAGTGTTGCTCTCCTTCCAGCATCTCTACATGGCCTGTCTGGATGGAGCTTGTTGGGGAATGTTCTGTGCTTTCATGCTGATTTCTTAGGTCCTCCTCAGTTTCTTCTTTATTGGGATCTTTGATAGTCGTTGATAGATATTGCTTGAGGGGGCTTCCTCATCCTCATTTTCTCTTTTAGGTTCTTATCTCTTTAGGCCAATGATTCCCAAACTCTTCTTTTCTGAATGTGTAGGAATTAGCTTTCATATTCTCTAAGGTGCATGTCTGACATACCCAGTGTTCCTTTCCTTTACTATTCCTTGTCCATTTGATACATATCTATTGAGTACCTTCCACAAGACAACAGAAGGGCAAAGTCTCTGCCTTTGAGGGGCTTACATTCTTATGCTGGGTTACCATGTGATGAGAGCCATCACAGTGACAGGGACAGGTGCCCGGAGTAGGCTGTGGATGATCCTTCTTGGGGGTCTGGAGGAGCTTCAGGGGAGATGGTATTTGAGTTGATTTTGAAAGAAGGGCAGGGTTTCTAAAAGAAGAGTGTGAAGAACTGGCAGCCAGGGCCTAAGTCTGCACAGTGATGAGGAGGCACCAAAGGGCATGGTGTGTTTGGGGAGCAGCAGGTGGGCTGGGCATTGAATGGGTGAGAGAATTAGGTAAAGAGGTAGACAGGGAAGGTGAGCTAGGGACCAAGTCATGGTCACTTCCTGTCAAAGTTACTCATCACCTATCTTTATCTCCTTGGAGAGTGAGAATAAAGGCCAGAGCAGTCATTCCCTTTCTGTCTCATGGGAGAATCAACTGTGATTGCCTTTGTGACACTTGGTAAATGATTTCATGGTCTGGTTTTGGTCCAGCCAGATCTTAAGGAAATCTGGAGGGCCAACTACCAATTCAGGGCATGTCTCCCAGGGCAGGAAATGAACCTCATGGCCTCTCTCTGGCCTGGTGTGTGTGCGGGGGTCCCTGCAGGGTCCCAGCCCTGCTCCAGTGCCATCACTTCAGCCTCTCTGGCTCTTTTCCCCTTGCCCAGAGGCTCTCCACCCATTCTTCTCTTCAGGGTCCCCCGTGACTAAGGAGACACATCTTTTAATTCACGGAGCTCTTCTCTCTTTACATGCATTGGCTCTGTTTCTTTGGAAAGCCTGACCTCCCTGTCCCCTGGTTCTAGCAAGACCCTCATCCATTCTTGGTGGTGTCTAGTAGATAGGTTTTGACTCTTTGTCTTAAAAATTCCAAGTTGATTTTCCTCAGGACCACCACACTCTGGCATGGAACTGTAGAGGGTTCTTGAGCTGGGGAGGCTGAGGGAATGATCCTACAAGATGATGCTGGCAGTGTTGTCATAGTGGGTAGGAAGACAACTGTGACAAAGTGATGTCATCTGTAGCAAACATGCTTCATGGGCACCTTGACTGACCTTCAGAGAAGTCTGGGTAAATAATGCATTTTTACTGAGCACCCACCATTGACCATGTATGGGTCTGACTCCTCACATGAACTGCATGATGTTACATCATGCCAATTTTACAGAAGAGGGTACTGAGGCATTGTGAGGCTTAGTGACAACCCCAGTCACACAGCTAGTGAATGTCAGGCTGGAGACTTGAACTTAGCTTTGTTTTTCTCTAGAGTTCATGTCTTTTCACTAAACCACAAATATTTCTGTCCCCATCCCCCCAACCCATTTCACCTTTTAAAAGATAATTTAATTTAATAATCTAAATCTATGTCAGTATGGACATCAGTTTTGATTTTGGTAATTCTCTCTTTATTTCTGTCTATCTCTAAACTATGCCATATCAGGTTCTGGTGTCAAACTCCTTAGGTTTGAGACTGGACTCCTCATTTATTAGTTTGTGGTTTTGGGCAAGTTTCTTTTTGTTCTATTGGAAAAGGGTGGATAATGAGTTAGTGCCTGTCAAGTGCCTAACACAGGGCTCAACCAAAGGAAATGATCACTAAATGAGAGCTGTTGTTATTATTATTTTGTCTCTATCTATTATAATCTCACTGGCTGTAGTGAAGGGCCAATGTGTGAGAAAAGCTGGAGACAAGAATATGTCGAAAGGTATTGACTTTTAGAGGGAAGGTTCTCTCCTCTTGAGGAGCCACACAAGAGCACTGAGTGGATGAACAATTTGACCAGAGCTGGGGTTTGGGGAAGGGACGACCATGGAAGGGACAGAACCATAGCCCAACTGGGAGCCAACACAGTCATAACCTAGCTATAGAGCTGGTCTCAAAGCCAGAACACAGAAACCAAACCTGCTGTTAATGGCATCTTTAAATGCCTGTGTATGTGAAAGCTCATGGTCCTAGAAACATAAGCAGGGTCTGAGAACATCACCCTGGTCTATAAATGTCAGTGTCTTCTAGAGGAAACCATTTGGACTTTGTCACTCAATTGACTGGTTCATCTGGGCCCCACTTAGACTGGTTGGCTTTGGATCTGGTGACTTTGAATGTGTCGCTTCTCTTCTCCAAGCCTCTTTCCTCACCTGCCTATAGTCAGGACAAATTTGGATGGTGGTGCAGGTTGTTAACTGACTGAGTGGCGAGTGAGGTTTGAATCAGACCCCTGTTTAACTGCTCAGTCCCTGGTATGGGCTGCCTCTGCCCAGAGGGGAGCCTTTTCCCAATTTGCACAAAAGCACCCTGTGGGCCAGCCATGGCCTTGCCCGCCTCACAGGGTGTCCTGAGGATTAAAGGGACTAGTGAATGTGCTGGCTCAGGGCCTGGCACCAGCTTGAGTGCAATAAGTAGATATTCCCTTTTCCCTTCTTTAATCTCTTGGGAGCCTGCAAATGCACAAAAAGAAATGCTACCTGTGAAATGGGAGCCCCATTTCATAGCCAGAGACACTGAGGCCTTCTAGGGTAGAGCTTGGGGAAGGGCATGGACCTACCAATGTCACCTGGACCCCTGTCCTTCATCTTTTGACTGCCTCCCAGAACATGGTGGCAGCTATTTCTGTTTATGCAGGAGCTGAGCCAAGTGCAGACCCATGTGTCTGACACCAACATTGTCCTCTCCATGGACAACAACCGCAACCTGGACCTGGACAGCATCATTGCTGAAGTCAAGGCCCAGTACGAGCTGATTGCCCAGAGAAGCAGGGCTGAGGCCGAGGCCTGGTACCAGACCAAGGTGAGAAGAATGGCTGGCTCAGCTGTGTGGGCTAGAACTAGACATAGACCTTTCCCTATTGTGAGAGGCCTAGGCCACTGGGCTCCTTGCAGGCCCAGGGCCAGACACAGCCAGACTACATAGGGACCTCCAGTTTTGAGAATGGGCCTGGGGGCCAGGGATTACTATGTGGGCCTGGAACTAACCGATAGCTCACCACAACTTCTTTTGTGTCCAGTATGAGGAGCTGCAGGTGTCAGCTGGGAAGCATGGGGACAACCTGCGGGATACCAAGAACGAGATTGCTGAGCTTACCCGCACTGTCCAGAGGTTGCAGGGTGAGGTGGATGCAGCAAAGAAGCAGGTGAGCCTCTGGTAGGGAGCCTGAGGGACTGGCCCAGGTGTTGGTGGAGGTGCGGGGGTGCTTCTTATTGTCATTCTGAAGGGCAAGATCTGCTCTTCTCCTGGTAGATGGACACAAACACTGAACAATCAAAATCAACATGCTCCTTTTAGAAGAGAAGAAAGTGGGGCTCAGAAGAAGGAAGGGACTTGTCCAAGGTTACACAGCATATTAGTGGTAGAGCAGGTGGGATGACTTCCTCCAAGGAAGATTGAGCCTATCTCCAGGAGGTCAGAGCAGTGGCTAAAGGTTCGAGGGTCCAGGTCATAGATGCTGACTCCATCTAGGGTATAGATGAAAAGTGCGGGCTCCTACTCAGATCATATTTGGTTAATTGTGGGGTTGTATTATTTGTTTTATCTCTTTTGAGGCACTAGGCTGAGTTGCAGTGAGAGGGACTAAGATTAGATTAGACTTCAGTGTGGACTTTTTCACTAGTGCCACATGACCTTGCTTGTGTAATAGCATCTCTTCTTTCAGATGAATGTTTCTGATTTTCTTCTTTCCCAGTGGGTTGTGGTGGGGCTGGTGGGGGATGGCGATGCCTGGCTAAGAACAGAGAGATGAACATGATGACCCCGGAGGGTATTCCCAATACCTCTCATCCCCTGGTCAGTGCCAGCAGCTGCAGACGGCCATCGTAGATGCAGAGCAGCGCGGGAACCTGGCGTTAAAGGATGCTCAGAAGAAGCTTGGAGACTTGGACACAGCCTTGCTCCAGGCCAAGGAAGACCTGGCCCGGCTATTGCGTGACTACCAGGCCCTCATGAACGTCAAGCTGGCCCTGGACGTGGAGATTGCCACTTACCGCAAGCTGCTAGAGAGCGAGGAGAGCAGGTGGTGTCCCCTCCTGCCCTGATTCCAAGGGCTTCCCTGCCTTGCCCTGTCAGGGAGCCCATGTAGTTGGCTCTGGTGCTGGAAGCAGGAGGATAAGGGAGGAACCAGGAAGCTGGGCTCCTAACTCATCACCTTAGGGAGATTCTCCCACTCGTGTTCGCTGCTTCTGCTGCATATCTCCTTGGTCAGCACAACCATTGGTAATCCTTAAGGGGCCTGGCAGGACAACAGGAGTGAGGCTTCTTCTTCCAAGGAATCCACCAGATTCTACCACCAGTGGAAGCTTAGAAAAAAAATTCATCATCTCTGTCCTTGGGGAGGGCATGAGATATAAAGAAAGTCAACTTAGCCAGGAACTGGGCAGCTTTATTTTGGCATAGGCTTTATTTATCATCCATCAGAACAGGGGTGTTGCCCATGACCCACATGGGGAGAAATGGAAGGGTGGGGGAGGGCAGCATGGCTTGCTGCAGCTCTGCTTTCTCTGCAGTCCTGGCTTTAGGGCCTGCCGGAAGGGTCCCCTGGCGCAACGTGGCCACATGGGCATTCTTCTCATGTCTCCTGATCTTGTCACATGGGCCCTGGTTCTTGAGAGTTGACCAACTGAGTTAACCCACTGTAAAGGCAGAGAGAGGGAGGGAGAGGGATCACTGATCCTTCTGGCTTTTCTTTCCCCCCCAGGATGTCTGGAGAATGTCCCAGTGCTGTCAGCATTTGTGAGTATTTTGCTGTCCTGCCCTGGGCTCAGCCCCAGTCCTCTGCCTAGTCCATTCAATCTGTCCTTGGCCAAAAGCACACATTTCCTCCATTTGAGTCCCTGGAGACAGGTTCAAGAGGTCCCTAGAGAATGGCCTCTTTATCCATTTCTCATGGCTCCACTGCCTGATTTCATTCCCACCCCTCGCTGATTCCCAGAAGCCCCTTGTTCTTCTCCTAGGATGGCTGCCCTGCCTCACTCAGACCCTTTGTCTTGCAGCGATGACTGGCAACTCCACCACTGTGTGCGGAGGCGGTGCGGCTGGCTTCGGGGGTGGCATCTCCCTGGGTGGGAGTGGGGTCACTGGCAAAGGCGGCTTCAGCACTAGTGTGGGCTACAGCACGGTTAAGGGAGGACCCGTCTCTGCTGGCACCTCCATCCTGCGGAAGACTACCACGGTCAAGTCATCCAGTCGGAGGTATTAGCTGCTGAGCTTTGCAAGCTGGGGCCCCTGCTGTCCTCTCCCACCCCACTTACCCATATCTGCTGCCTCCCACCCACCTCCTTAGGAGCAGGAACAGCCCCAGGAGGTTAAAACCACTAGCTTGAGTAATGTGTTTGGGTGACTTAGGGGTGAGCTTTTGACCACTGAGAAGAGGCTGAATTACTGAGGCCATCTCAGCTTCCTTCACCTTTTCTGTTCATCTGATCTGAGCTCAGGGCTGGCTGGGGGAGGAGGAGGGGAAGTCAGGAGTGGTCCCTAAATGTCTTTCAACCTCCCCAGTCTCCCACCAAACACACCCCTCCCTACATCTACCCACACCTACCTCCCCTGTTTGTGCCTATGATGTGTCTCAATAAATGGCAACTGCAGCTAGCTGTCTGTGGCTCCAGTCTGTTTTGCCTGGGGAACTGAAATCGTCAACAGATTAACTTCCTGGTGGTTGAGGCAGCAGTAACCACATATTCACTATGCCCCAATCATTATGCTGAAAGCACATTAGCTCAATACCATCACCACTTTAGGCCTTGGCTCTTACTTTCTCCCTTGCAGAACTCATAGAAAGCTGGAGGGAATATGTAAGTTGCTCAAGGCAGGACCCAGTTACTGAGCAGCTGCCTATCACCCAGTCCATCACCTGATGCTATTGAGCCCTCCACTCACTCTGTAGGGCAGGCAGCAGGATTGTTCAGCGGAGAGATCTTGGGCTTCAGAACTAGGTAGACTTGGGTTGAAATCTCAGCTCTGCCACTTACTAGCAGCGTGACCTTGGGCAAGTTACTTAACCTCTCTGAGGCTCAGTTTTTTCCTTTGTAAAAGCAGCATGTGATGAGAGCATGTGTAAAGCATCCAGCTTTGACAAGAGTTGCTTCCCTTTGCTTTCCTTCTCCCTGGATTCTGGTTTCCCAGGTCACTCCGGAGTCAGATAATTTCTCTCTTAGTCCTCTCAACCAGTCATCAATAAAAGTTCACATTTGTTAGACAATGGCAGAATACATATTATTCTCAAGTGTACGTGGAATATTTTCTAGGATAGATTACATGTTAGGCCATAAAAGAAGTCTTAGCAAATTTAAGAAGTTTAAATCATACCATAGGGGAGGGAGGGAGCAAATGGACGGATCATTTTATGAACTATATAGATGTCTAACCAATGTACTGTATACCCGAAACTAATTTAAATAAATAAATTAAAAAAACAATTTAAAAAATAAATAAATCATATCACATATCTTTTCTCTCCGCAATAGTATGTAATGAAAATCAGTAACAGAAGAAAAACTGGAATATTCATGAATACATGGAAATTAAACAACATTCTCTTGAGCAATCAATATATCAGGGAAAAAATTAAAAGAGAAATAAAAAATTTTCTTGAGACAAATAAAAATGGAAACATGCACACACCAAAACTTATAAAACTTATGCAGCAAAAGCAATTCTAAGAGGGAACTTTAGCGCTATAAATGCACACATCAAAAAGATAGAATGATCTCAAATAAACAACCTAACTTTGTATCTCAAAGAACTAGAGAAAACAAGAATAAACTGAGCCCAAATTTAGCAGAAAGAAGAAAATAATAAAGATTAGAGCAGAAATAAATTAGAGAACAGAAAAACAATGGAAAAGATTAACAAAACTAAGAGTTAGTTCTTTGAAAAGATAAACAAAATTGAGAGAAAGAAAAAAAATGGCATAGATGATAGAAGCTCTGTTCATTCCTCTGGAGACCAAATCAAAGTTGTAACGGTAACAAGGAGCAGCAGCAAGGAAAAATCGCCTGGGGTCTAGATGAACAAGCCATACAGCTAGGGAAAAATCCAAGAAATCACTCTGCAATGGCAGAAGGATTTGTGAATTTCACTGTAAATAAATTTCGTCCTGAAAATTAAAAAAAAAAAAAAAGAAAAGATAAACAAAATTGGCAATCTTTAGCTATATCAACCAAGAAAAAAAGAGAGAAGACCTATATCAACAAAATTATAAACAAAAGAGGAGACATTATGACTGACACCACAGAATTACAAAGGATCAAAGAGTGTTCTATGAACAACTATATGCCAGTAAACTGGACAACCTAGAAGAAATGAATAAATTCCTGGAAACATACAACCTACTAAGACTAAATCAAGAAGAAATAGAAAATCTGAACAAACCTATTACGTGTTGGGTAACCTCTACTTGTACATGTCCAGGGTAGGCAACCAGGAGAGGCTGCTCTCTACCCCCGGGAAGGTGAGGATCCAGTGCAAAGAGTGCTTTCCCGCCCCCATTCTAAGGAGTTCCCATCCTCTCACTGTCCTTCACTGGCCCCTTCTCGAAATGCTGACTGGTTCTTTTCTGAAGACTGCGTGATCCTCAGGTTGGCTCTGGCTCCCCAAAGAGTGATTCAGGCACAGTGGGGCTGCTGAGGCTGAGTTACTGTGACTGAACTGGGCTAGGGCCTGGACCCAGCCAAAGAGGGCGGGGGTGCTTTCCCACACCACACACCAGATTTGGGGCTGAGAGTGAAAGACTTCGGGATCTTCATAATCCTAGGGCTGAATGGAAGGCTTGCCTCCCTTACCCAGAAAGGCCTCAGCAAACACACCCACCTGCCTCTGCTCCACACCCCTGTCAGCTGTTCGTTTTCTTGACAAGGTCTGTAACAGTTGCCAGATAAGGAAGGGTCATAGAGAACAATAGCAGAAGCTATGGGGGTGAGGCCAGGACCAGCTTTTAGCAGTTGCTGCCAGGAAGAGTCATGCTGTCCAATCCCCAGCCTCTGGCCCAGGTAGATAGGAGGCATCTTTCCCATTTTCTGGGAAAGAAACTCTTCTCTCTGCCTTTATTACTTGTGGGCAAAAGCTCTCTTGAATAAGAAGCTCTTTCCTATATCTACCTTTGGTTTCTCATGCTACAGTTTGAGGATTTTGTGAACGTCTGGCAATTCTGACTTAATAATAAAACCACAGAATATGGCTCTAAACTTGAACTTTCTTCCTGTTTGGTTTAGGTTTATTATAGGAGTTGTAATTTAGTTAATTTAAATTTAGTTAAGTGGAAGACTCAAAACTGGCCCCTTGGGACAATGTCATACCAATTGAGTACTTGTAAGATCAGGGCCACATAAACCAAACAACCAATCGTATGACAAGAGCAAGGACAGAAGGAGCAGAGATACCTCTGGAGAAAATGCAGTGAGCTGCTCAAGATCTCGTTGTTGCTCTGATGGACCATAAGCTACGGGTCTTTATAAGTTTCTATAAAAAAATTTTTTTTTTCTGCAGGTTATGTGTGGGATGGAGTTACCAATATAAAGCATTGTGGAGGTTAAGGTTATAAGATTTGAAGTCAGGACTGGCCTCCCACCTCCACCACTTCCTAGCTGTGTGACCTCAGGCAAGTTACATAACCTCTCTGAGCCTCAATGTCTGCAACTCTAAACTGAGCACAGCAACACCTCTTTTTCAGGGTTGTTGTGAGGAACGGAACTGTTATAAGAAAAGCACCCGGTGTCTAGCACATAACGACAGCTCTAAATGAGAGTCCCTTCTACCTGAAGAGCACTGGGTTTTCCTTCATCTTACATTTTGTCTCTGGAATAGTGGCTACCTCGGTTTAGAGTTATCTTCACAGGAAGTATCTCAGTCTTGGCTCTGTGGTTCAGGTGCCCCACAGGCACAAAATAAGACTGATTGTATATCATGTATTAATTCTTCCTAAATCTCTTCCAGCCCCACTTGCTTTTTGTTCTGGGCCCTAGACATAAGCAGACACACCTCTAGGTATACTTCATTTTCTCCTAGTAGTGGAGTTCACAGCTATAGACTATAAGATACAAAGGACAAGTCATGGGCCACCTTAGGGCTTCATCTCTGTGGATAGAATCCTTCCTCCTAGCCCATGAAAGTCCCCTCAACCCCCAGGGACAGCCAGGGAGCAGCTCCAGTTCTCCTCTGCTCTTGCAGCTGCAGCCCCAGAGAATTGGCGTAGCTCTACCTTCCCTCCCAGCTGGGCCCACTCCTGGGGTCACTATGGAAATCGGTAGACTCTGGGTTGCTAGGGCCCTCAGAGCCCCCTTGACTGGATCAGTCAGTTCAGTCAGGTTTGTTCAGTTGCCCAGTTCTAGATTGGCCTCTGCACAAATTAGAGCTGATTTCATACTAGATGGGATGGTGTGGGTGAGAGGCCTGGGAGTGCAAAGGGCTGACTCAAGGGCTACTTCACCCCCCTGAGGTTCCAGGTTTCCATTGTAGGCAGGGCTAATGATACCTACTGCATAGAGCTTGAGGAAGATTAAATGATCACATGCATATAAGGTATCCTGCACAGTGCCTGGCACAAAGTTGCTACTCAGTAAACACTCATTGAAAGGATGAGTGAACGTTCAATCCCATTCCTTATAGGAGATGGTCCTGGCTCTGAAATGCTTGCTTACTACAGGTAGACGGACCACCCCTTGGGTTTTCTTCAGTGGACCTTGGATGGAGCCCAGGGGCCTCCTGTCCTCACTGCCACAGCTTTTCCACCCACTCTCCATATGCGTAGAGGGCAGGGCAGGGAGAGCTCAGCAAAGGCCGAGGTATATGAGACAGAGGGTGAGGTGCAGATCGTGGGTAGAGGTAAGAAGAGGGCAGGAAGAGGGGATGAAGGTGGAGGTGGGGAATGGAGGAGCTGTCAGAGGAGAGAGAGCTCCTAGTCGTCCAGCTTTCCCTGTCACCCAGCCCCCAAGGTCTGGATTCACTGACCTCTTCTTACCTCACAGGCCCTGCCCTGTCCCTTCGCATGAAGGGAGATACTCATTTTTGCCATAGCCAGCTTTCATTTGGTCACAGTCAGCTTGGGCCTGTGGGAATTATCCAGGCCCCGGTCACTGCTGCTCCCCAGATTTGGACGAGCAGTCTCATGAGGGGTTGATTAAACAGAGGAGAGGGACGCAGATTCACCTAATTTCTCCTTGTGAGTGACAATGGCAAATCCTGGGCAAGAAAAAGAATAAAAGCCTACTGACCTACTATGTGCCAGGCGCTATAGGTACATTGTCTTATCACCTATGAGACAGGTGTCCATTTTATGGTTGAGAAGATGAGTTGAATGAATTTAGAGAGGTTAGTTGCTCAAGACTGCACGGCTAGTTAGTGGCAACAGGTGGCATTTGAACACAGATCTGTTGCACTCAGTGCAGAAGAATTTAAGTTAGGGCTTAAAGCTAATGCATTTGAAAACATTGCTCTGAGAAGGCGCTCATAGGTTTCACCATTCTGCCAAAGAGGTCTCCAGCACCAAAAAGTTACAAAGTCCTGCCCTGACTGTTGGGACCATTATGGGAAAACAGAACAGGCTCTGTCCTGTTGGAGGCAAGCACAGAACTGGGCAGCAAAGGGAGCAGCAGGGTGCACACAATGAGGACCCAGCATGGAGAACATTGATCTAGAATCCTGCAAACAGAGACCTGAACAGAGGCTGAGAAGGAACACGAGGCCAGAGGGCTCAAGGCAGAGTTAGCTCTATTCCATCCCTAACTCCACACCTGGCATGTATATTCTCAGTAATTGTGTGTCAAGTCCAGGTGAGTTTTGATCTAGGTTTGGAAGGCTGTAAGGCTGAAATATGGATTTCCCCCTTTGTATGTGTATTTGGAGCCAAGTGCACATGGAGGAATAATAATGTCAATAATAACAAATATATGTGCAGCTTCTGACAGTTTACAAAGTACTTCATTAACTGTAATCTCACTGCATCTTGAGAGAAGGTAAAAGTAAATATTTATATTACTTCCAATTTACAGGTGAAGCAACTAAGCTTCAGAGAGTGACTTGCTCCAGGTATGCCGAGCTAGTAAGTGCAGGCTGTGCACTAGAACCCATGCCGTTAGGTTCCAAATTCTGTGCCGTGAATAAATGAGCAATGAGCTGTCTTGTCTGGAGCAGGGAGGCTGATTTGGAGGATGGTGAGATGGAAGTGTGGTGGGTGGGGGACCTGAAGGGCTGGGCCAGGCAGGGCCTCTGACACAGGAGGCCCTGAGGCACTGATGCAGGTTCTCCTGGAGGGGAGTGTTGGGATCCAGTAAACTGTGCCCTCCAAATGACTTCTTGTAGGTGTGTTTAGTGACATGCTCAGCAGGTAAGAGAAGGATGGGCTGGTGCCAAAGGCCAAGCCCAGAGATGTTTCAGATTTTTCCCTTTATGCCCCTGCAACCAAGCCCTGCTGCTCCAGCACATATAAGAGACCCAGGCTAAGGCTGTGACAGTCACTGGGCTGGCCTCTCGTGCTTCTCTCTGACAACTCTGATCTCTCTTTCCTCTCTCCAGCCATGATCTCCAGACAGCAGCGTGTCCGAGGCGGGTCCCAGGGCTTTAGCTGTAGCTCGGCCGTCATAGGTGGGGGCAAAAGGGCTGCTTTCAGCTCGGCCTCCATGTCTGGGGGTGCGGGCCGCTGCTCCTCTGGGGGCTTTGGCAGCAGGAGTCTCTACAACCTCGGGGGGAACAAGAGCATCTCCATCAGCATGGCTGGATGCCGGCAAGGTGCTGGTTTTGGGGCTGCTGGAGGTTTCGGGGCTGGCAGTTTTGGTTCTGGTTTCGGCGCCAGCAGCTTTGGAGGTGGATTCGGGGGCTCCTTCAATGGACGGGGTGGTGCCAGCTACCCCGTCTGCCCTGCTGGGGGGATTCAGGAGGTCACCATCAACCAGAGCCTGCTGACCCCACTCCATGTGGAGATTGACCCCGAGATACAGAAGGTCCGGACTGAGGAGCGAGAGCAGATTAAGACCCTCAACAACAAGTTTGCTTCCTTCATAGACAAGGTGAGCCATCCCTTTAGCCTGAGCAGGTGGTGGAAGCCAGAATTCCTGAGTCCTGGTATTTCAGTCTTGAGTCTGCCACAGGAAATTCACTGAACTACTCTGGGTCTTCATTTTCCAGCTGTTAAAGGGGAGTCATTATTTTGAATCTGTTTTGTCCCATGGCTGGTGAGAAGATAGTCTGTCAAAGCGGTTCAATATTTGGAGTTTTCTAGATGCTCTGTGTGATACTTGGCCAATCATTCAACTTTTCTGGGTCCAGTTGGCCCAGCTATAAAGTAGGTTCATTGTTTCTCTGCTTTTTCTCAGATTTTGGTTTCAGAAATAAAGAGTTAATAATTTAATGATTAACTAATAACTAATTGTTAATTATACTATAGTTAATAAAATAATTTAACTACTGTCACTTCTGTTGTTGGAGCAGAAGAAAACCAGGCTGGTTTCCCAAATGAAAAAGGAACTGATTCCAATGGCAGAATCTAGATCCCAACAAGACCTTGTAAGGTCATTGCTTTCATCCTCTTGACTCTGGGCAAAATTGCTTCTTTGAGTCTCTTAGAAGAGATGAGAGGATGGGTCTCCCCCTTTCTTTTTGTTGTCCAACTTCCTTTTCCACACGGGGTTAGAGGTTCAAGTCCTCAAGCTTAATTACAGCCAAATACGATGGATGATAGCAAGCAGATCAGCCTTAGACAGCTGAGTCATCCAGTGATTAATGACTGAATGGATGAGTAGCACATTTGGTCAAGGATGCCCCGATTCTCTGTGCATCGAAGTCTTAGTTTTCTTAGATGTATGGGGCAAAAATGAGCAACTTTGGACTAGAGCGAGTGGGAATGTTTGCTCTTCTTGCTAGTTCGAAGAGACCTATGGTAGCTTAAAGAGGCTTTATTGTGACTCTAGGACGTGAAGAGATAAAAGCAAGACCAAGGGTTTGGTGCTTCCTTGTGTCATCTCACGTTTTGGGTTCAGACTGTGATCAGTTACCCTTACCTACTTTTATTTTGATTCTGAAGCCCATAAAGTGGAAATATTATGCTAAGCTGCTACCTTGATTTATCTGTCTAGATCTTTCCATAGAGAGAGGAAAAGTTCTGGGAAGTCCCTTTGCAGAATTGAGTCTAGCTAAGGCTCAGAATATGTCTAGGGCCTTGATCTTAACGAACTATACTCGATGGTGCACAGGTTCACAGAGACACACTAGGTCCAGTTATAAGTAAGTGCATTTAAAAAATCTGCAGTGAATTTATCATTTATTTGCCATGGATCAGGATCACTTTGAATGTAGGCCCTCAGACTGGTTGTATCTCCTATTTTTGTTTTATTTTATTATTTCATGGAAGTTCATTTTTCTTCTCAAC
>NW_006430043.1:1717436-1739354 GCF_000325575.1 Pteropus alecto
CTGTTCTTGCCGTTGTGGGGCCCTGCTGCTCTGGCTGTGCTCTGTTCTCCATGACCCACACGGCCCATTTGTTGCTATGGACTCACAAGTGGGGCCACCATGTTGACCCCAGTGGATGGTTCCTGGAATTGTGACATGTTGGCTCTAGTCGGATGGCTGTTGGGCCACCTGGTTGGCTTGGATTGATAGGGTTGGTGTTGGCCTTGGCCAGCGCTCCTGCTAAAGCTTCAGGCCCTCAGCTCTGTTCTCCATGACCCACACGGCCCATTTGTTGCTATGGACTCACAAGTGGGGCCACCATGTTGACCCCAGTGGATGGTTCCTGGAATTGTGACATGTTGGCTCTAGTCGGATGGCTGTTGGGCCACCTGGTTGGCTTGGATTGATAGGGTTGGTGTTGGCCTTGGCCAGCGCTCCTGCTAAAGCTTCAGGCCCTCATCAATTGGCCTGTACCTTTTTAAACACAGGTGAGGTTCTTGGAGCAACAGAATAAGGTCCTGGAGACCAAGTGGAACCTCCTCCAGCAGCAGACGACCACCACATCCAGCAAAAACCTGGAGCCCTTCTTTGAGACTTACCTCAGTGCCCTGAGGAAGCAGTTGGATATTTTGGTCAATGACAAAGGCCGCCTGCAGTCTGAGCTGAAGACCATGCAGGACAGTGTGGAGGACTTCAAGGCCAAGTATGTGAGGAAGAAAGAGGGGATGCCATCCGACAAATCTACTTAGTCATGCCCCAGGATCCCTGGGCTCTTCTCCGGTCATTTAGAATCCCAGGCTCTGAAGATATTCCAAAGGAGTCAGGAAGGTCCTCTAGTCTGACATCTCTATGTCCATTTCAATGGGGGTGAAGTTTAGTAATCCTAAGTTGTCCCAAACATAAAATGAATGATACATTCAGGGAGCTGGGCTTGCTTGCCATATGCAAACAAGATTAGAAATCAAACAGACGAAAAGTACTATAGCATAGTCAGAAGAATACAGGTTGTAGAGATAGGTAGACCTGGTTTGAATACTGATTCTTCTACTTACTAGCTGTGTGATCTTGAGTAACCTGCTTAACCTCTCTGAACCTCAGTTTTCTTCATACTTAAAATAGGGATAATAGTTCTACCTTATAGGTTGATAATTAAATGAAATTAAATGAGGTAGAGAAAGCAGGTAGCATAGTGGCGGACATATAATGAACATTTGATCCATAGCTCTTATATACGCACTCTGGGGTGGAGCTGAGAAGATACCAACCCCCTCTCTCAATTCACTCTCACATGAAACAAAGAGAATTTCATCCACCCAATGGCTCAAAGGACGGCCCTTCTATAGAAATAAAATCGACCAGATCTTTGCTGGTTCTCCTCACATGTTATCTCTTAACTCTTTTTAAAGTTTAGTTTTCACTTCTCTGAATAAATCAGGGTCTAGTTTGGTACCTTATACATAGTCATTATTCAATAAATATAAGTTGAATGAATATCTGTATGAACATGGGAAATGTAGCCAGTTAGCTGGATATTTCTAAATAGATGTTTGAAAAGCAGCATCGGAGAGCTGAGAAACACTGGTTCACTGTGGGACTTTTGTCTTTTCCTTCCCATCCCCACCCCCAGGTATGAAGATGAGATCAACAAACGCACAGCTGCCGAGAATGACTTTGTGGTGCTCAAGAAGGTAAGAGATGAAGGAGGGCAGGAAGTGCAGCAAGGGCACTCTTCTCTCGGGAGCGGTCTTTGGCTGGATTCATGGCATTGATCCCTCTCTGCCTCATCTCCACCCCACTTGGTACTATCCAGATCTAACTGAACCAGGTCCTAAGGAATTAAGGCTGGGAAAAAAGTCCATTTGGATAATTAACTCTCATGTCTTCAAGTGGCTTTAGCAGAATATATCAAATGATTATTCTCTCGACGCTGCACCTGGAGTTGAGAAGCCTTTCCTAAATGCTGCTGAGAATACCTTTGTGTGTCACTTAACATCCCCTGCCCCCTGTTGTAATTCCTGTACCTTGTGTCTTATCCCTCCTCCTCTGGCACAGGATGTGGATGCTGCCTACATGAACAAGGTGGAGTTGGGGGCCAAGGTGGATGCCCTTAACGATGAGATCAACTTCCTGAGAGTCCTCTATGCTGCGGTGAGGACTCCATCCCCCGCCATATCTAGGGGAGGGAATCCTCCATCTATGAGGCTGCTGGTTGGAGTTCACAGTTCTTTGGAGGGATTCTAGCTCCTTCACTTCAGGGCAGGGGGCTCTCTGTAAGGTCACGGATAGGTCCTCAAAACCAGATGCTATCTTAGAAGAGATGATAAGATTTAAAGACTGCATAGGACTATTAGAATTTATTGCCACTTAACATTTCTCTAGTGTAGTGGACCCATTCCATCTCCTTCTACCCACTGAACTGGATGCTTACTGACATGGATTGTCTTATAGTTCCCAGGGAGTGGCAGTAAAGACTATGTGCATTGCTTTTCTGTTTTGAGATGTCACCAACCATTTGATTTCTACATAGAAATTTGCCCATCCTCCCCCTCCCTACACATTGGGAAAGCCAGCTCTGCTTCCATCTAACCTTGTAGCAGATTTCTTGTGACAGAGATTAGAGAGGACTATACGGGGGGCCTGATGTGAAACATTTTTCCCACAGGAGCTGTCTCAAATGCAGAACCATGTCAGTGACACATCCGTCGTCCTGTCCATGGACAACAACCGGGACCTGGACCTGGACAGTATCATCGCTGAGGTCCGTGCCCAGTATGAGGAGATCGCCCAGAGGAGCAAGGCCGAGGCTGAGGCCCTGTACCAGACCAAGGTGGGTGCTGGAGATCTCTCAGGAGTTGGATGTGGCTTTTGGGGGCTCTTCTTTTGATGTCTGTGAGCAGACAATCATCAGCTCGTGCCCAAGAGAAGGCAGAGACAAATTGATTCTTCTAGGCATTATTTATTCTGGTTTGATTGAGATTATTTGACATTTTGTATTATCCTTGCTTCCTGTGGCTATTCTTACTAAGTTGACTTAAGAAGAGACCCTACCCAAACATCCGTGACCCCTCATTTCTTATGTCTCCTTAGTTCCAGCAGCTCCAGATCTCAGTTGACCAATATGGTGACAACCTGAAGAGCACCAAGAGTGAGATTGCAGAACTCAACAGAATAATCCAGAGGCTGCGGGCTGAGATTGAGAATGTCAAGAAGCAGGTAAGTGTTCTCTCCTTTCAGATGCAGTGCAGGGCCAGGGTCCTAAGGCAGACGCCTCCACAGAAGAAAAGCAGGTAAGACATCAGGCTGCAAGATCTTGAGCTTGTCTGCAGGGGATTTGTAACTCTTTGCGTAAGTCATACCCAGATCTTTTTAGCAATATACTATTTAACATGATGTGCCACCCCATGTCATAAGGCTTTTTGGTCTTTTTCATAGGATTTTGCTCATCTTTATTTAATCAGTCTGATGAAGGCGTTGGTAGGCTTTTGCTGGAGTGGATGAAATGCATAAGAATCAGGGAAGGTGGGGAGAAGGACAGGCAGAACTCTGACATCTTAACTCATGCAAAGCTCCTACAAGAGAAGGGACAGATGCAGAGGTCTTGACAGCAGGATGCTGCTGATTGCCTAATCTCATGCCCTCGTCGACAGTGCCAGACTCTGCAGGCCTCTGTGGCTGATGCTGAGCAGCGTGGGGACCTGGCCCTGAAAGATGCCTTTAGCAAGCGTGCAGAGCTGGAAGCTGCTCTGAAGAAGGCCAAGGAGGAGCTAACCCGGATGCTGCGCGACTACCAGGAGCTCATGAGCGTGAAGCTGGCCCTGGACATTGAGATTGCCACCTACCGCAAGCTGCTGGAGGGCGAGGAGTTCCGGTGAGGAGGGGAGGGCAGGGTGGTAACATGAAGAATGAGAGGTCTGGGACCATGGAAGGTCCAGGGCACTTCTGCTGGGCCACTTGCTTCAATGCTGCACTGGAGCATTATGAACCAGGACAATGTTAGATAGCAGGTTCACAATCAGGCCTTAAATTCGGCTGCTTAAAGATGGGAAAGGTACTTGACACCTGCCGATGGAACAAAGTGTGGTTCTGGGCTCTGCCGTGGCTCACCACTCTTTCTCTCCCCCACAGGATGTCTGGAGAATGCCAGAATGCTGTGAGCATTTGTAAGTATCCATTTGTTTACTTTGGTTTGAGCTGTGACTCCTGGTTGCTGGCATTGGAGAAATAACCGTGTCTTTTCCTCTTTCCCACAGCTGTGGTCAGTGGTGCCACCAGTGCAGGAGGCATTGGTGGAGGATTAGGAAGCTTCTCCGGGTTTGGCCTGGGGAGTGGCTTTGGTTCTGGCTCTGGAAGTGGTTATGGGTTTGGTAGCGGTGTCAGTTCCAGCAACAAGACCATCTCTAGCACCACCCTGACCAAGAGAGCTCACCGACAGACGAAATGAGGTCCCTGCAGTCCCCTGAGCCTACCTGGGCCCAATCCTGGTGTCTCTGTGCTTCCTTCACTTCTGTCTGCACCCTCCCCTTCTGGAGCTCAGTGTCACCTCAGTGCCAGGGAGTGGACTCTGTCCTCTTGGAGTTTGGTAGCTTCTTCTCAGTTTAGGCTTGGTGACTCACCTGGAATGGGGGGTGTGTCAGCTGACTCTTCAACCCCCATGGACAGAGGAGAACACAACTAGGAGCATCATGTCCAGAATCATCGGGATCACATATGTCCCTTCCCAGCCCAGTGCCATCTCCTATCAGATCTCAGACATCCCTCTATATCAAGACTGACTCCCCCATCACTTGGTAGCAACTGGCCCTGCATGGTCAGGACAAGAACCATTCAGTGTCCCAACTTTTCTCTTTCTCTCTATCCATTTTCGGGTGAATTTTCAATAAAATGCTTTTGTCATTCATTCCGAGCGATTGTTCTTCTTCACTGGGGAGAAGTCTCCTGAACACAGAGGAAAGCAAAGGAGACTGGGGCCTGAGGGGTCTGCCTGTATTGATCAAGGTCATCAGCTAGTTTCTCAGGTCTCTTTTTTTAAATACCCAGATTATTGAGGGAGAAGTACAGTGTGTGGAGCCTGAAGGTTGCCTGCAGAACAGGGGCACAGACTCAAAACAACCAACACTTATATAAAGATCACCAGCTGCAGGCAATCTGGGCTGAGCCTGTAATGAACCTGGAGGGAAGAGTTTCAAGTCTGAAGGTGTGGGGTATAGAGCGGGTAGGAGGAGAGGCAGTTAGGGGTCTCCACTGAAAATATAACAAGGGGTTACGAAGCCTATGGGGTGTTTATACTCAGCATCTAACAAGGCTTCTCTAGTTATGAAATTCCATGCACTGGGCTAAATCTCATGGGACCAGTGAGGCTTTCAGGAACTTCTTTCAAGTATCAACAAGGTCACAGTTGTTGGAAGGAGAAGAGAAACCATGTCACCCTCACTGAGCTTTCATGCTGTGCTTACTTCCCCAACTCCTCAGATGATTGTGTCTGGGGGAGTGGTGGGAGTCCCTGGGTGGTAGGGGAGCAGGGGAGGTGAGGCAGATCTTCTGGGGCAGTATAGGTGAAGCTGCCTGATTGAGGCCAGCCCTGGAGATTCTGGTTGGGGGTGAGGATAGTCAGAGGTGGGAGTCTGAGTATAAACTTTGTGGATACCTTGTTTCTATACTAAATCAATTCCAAGACACCTGGATGAGCATAATCTTTTCTTCTTCAGAGAAAGACTGCACAGCTCCCTACTCTTAGTCTGACCTAAAATCTTCCTACTGCAGATGCTGAATACCCTCATTCCCTTGGCCACCCATTTGGTGCCTGGCACCCTTCACTGCCAGGGGATTCATTCATACTCCAATCACTCCAGCGCAGTGCCCATGGGGCCCTGATTGTGTGTAGACAGAAGGCACACAGTTTGCCCAAGGCCAGTCTCTGCCCACAGGGCCTTCATGCAGAACTGGAGGCAGGCTCAGGGTAGCAGGGTGAAATGGTGAAGGGTTAATCTCCGGGCCTTGGGATCACTGGGCAGGGGCCTTTTGCCAGGAGCAGCCACTCCCTGGGCAGGACTCTTTGGTCCTTCACAAGCCCCACCCTAATCTCCTCATTGTCTTTGAGCTCACACCAAGTGTCAGAGCAGGAAGTCTTTGACTTCTTCCCACCGCTGCACTCCTCCCCTGGGAAAATGCTGGACTTGCTCTTTTCTGAGTTTCTGGGGTGCCCAGGAGGAGTCAAGGGTTGGAAGAAGGGGAGCGGTTTCTTAAGTTCGCCCACCAGGAAGTTGCAGGTTGAGAGGGGCCACACTGAGAGGCTAGGGATGGTGGTGGTGGTGGAGGTTGTTGGGTAGGTTAAGGAATTTTTCATGCCCTCTGAGTAAGCAAAGTGCCAGCGTGAATGGCACTGCAATGTCTCCAGGGCCTTTTCAGTTGAATTTGATGATTTACATACAAAGTCAGGTCGTAGATTATAATGTGCATGTATATCTTAGAATAAACATGTTTGCATTTGCAGCCAAGCAGCTATGCTTTTTTTAAAATTATTATTATTTTTATTTATACAAGAAGACTCCCGTACAGAAAAGAAAAACAAAAAAACAAAAAAACAAAACATTCATGTTGCCCTCTACTTCAGAACAGTCCAAGGGAGTGGATCCTGGCCATGAGCCATAGGTTTGAAGCTGGTCGGCTAATCGAAGGGAACTATTTGGGAGAAAATCCACTTCTGAGATAATTGGCACCACCCTTTTCTCAGATTCTATGAATTGGATTCTGGCCAGCTCTTCATGTTCAAGGGAACTGTGGAGACACAGGTTGCATTACCTGCCTCTTGGGAGGCCCACACTCTCTCACCTGCAATGCTTTACCTTAAGATGTGCTGAAATCACTTCTCACATCATAATGGCCCAACCATGAGTTGGCAAATCTTAACCTTAATTTGTTTGGTTTGTCTGCCCAGCTCTCTAAGCTCTTGACTTCTAGGCCTGACTGCAACCTCATCCTTGGTTTGGCTCAGGCCCCTGGCTCCCAAGTAATGACCACATTTGCATAGATCCCTCCCCCTTTATCAAGACCTTCTGCTCTGGGTTCGCGGCTCTCAGTTTCAAATAATTCTTGCTACCACTTTTGAAGTCTCCCTTGCTTGTTGCTGGTAAAACCAGGAGGACAAAGCAAAGAGCTGATTATTAGTGTTGCTCCATGTGGGATTTTGGTTTAGATTACTGTTGGGACTCAGGCTTTGGATTCTAAGACCAGAGGACCTCAGAATAAGGCATGTCCACTACCATGGCTTAGGTGGATGGTCAAGGTTTGTGAGACAGCTACCTAGGGAAATAATTGAGGGAGCTGTGTCCCCTTTGTGATTCCTCAGGGCATGGTACTAGTGGAGCAGCCTAGGACAAAGGGAGGGGCAGGCTGAAGGAAGAAGCCATTTTAGTCCCTGCTCCATATTTTCACTGTATTGAAGGTAGGGACCGAACAGTCATCTCTTTTATCCCATGAAGAGAAGATTGAGAGGGTCGGGCCATGACCATGAGGCGTCTTGGTGGTGGTAGAAGCCCCAGGACTCTGGCTCATTGACGCCCATGGTTTCCTAGTTGACTCGAGTGAAGGTAAAATTGTTCAGCTTCTGCAGTTTTTTTAATTGAAGTGTTGTGGATTTGATCCTCAAGAATTCTAAGAAGGTTAAAGATAAGCTAGATGAACTAGGAAGAGGTTTTCTGGACAAAGAGTTTTATTGCTATTTGCCAGTCGCTTACCTACCATCTATGTCCCTCTACCGACCCACCCATTCATTAGCTAATGCCTTTGAATTCTTAGGGCAGGAATCACGCTTTATTTATTTTGATACGTCAGAGCCACTGTGCTTGACACTAGTAGACATTTAAGAAAAGTTGGTTGAGTAAATGAACAAATGTTTATTGAGTGCCTAGTCTGTTCTAGGCAATGTTACAATAAGAATTAGACTTTGCTTTCGAGGAATTTTAAATTTAGATGATAACGTCTAGATAAAAACATATACATAAATAACTTGGTAACCAGATAGACAGAAAAATGCTCTTGGGAGTTACAAACAAAGGCTATGGAAGTTCATACTTCTAGTCTTGGATGTGTGAGGGGGTTGGCAACCACAGGAGGCTTCATGCGGGAGGTGGCATTTAAGTGAGGCCTTGAAGGACAGGTAGGCCTGGGTGCTAGAGATGGGGGGAAGTGATCTGACAGTGGGCAGGATTCTAATCTCTTCTAAGAGGAAGTCCTTTCTTCCAGGACCCTCCCTGGAGTAGCTCCACCCTACTGGCTCACCCTGTTGCTCTGTCACCCCTAGGCCTCCTCAGGCCTCATTCTGATCACACTCCCTTCCCTGTGTGGTGTCCTGAGGGGCTGCAGTATTTCCTTCATCAGACTGGGAACTCTTCTGTCTGCAAATTCACTGTCTAAGAGCTTCAGCTTGACCAGCATCACAGTGGAGTCCTCGTCCTTGAGGAGGATATAGTTCAATGTGACTATGTGTATGTGAGTATGTGGAGCCTTGGGGAAGCAGACACATTAAATACAGATTTTCCATACTTTCAAGACAGTGTTAGAATGATGGTAGATGTGAACACTGAGGCTCTTGAAGACCAAGGGAAAAACATCTTTTGCCTAGGGATTCAAAGAAGGCTCCCTGGAGGAAGTGACACCTAAGATAAATCTTGAAGCCTGAAAGGGAGACAGCCTGGTATCAACTGTGTGGACTTGGAGTCGAGGTGAGAGGTGCAGGGGAGAAGGGTACTCTAGGCAGCAAGAATATCAGAGTAAAGACAGGGAAATGTGGCACTGCGCAGTATGTGCAGGAACCCAATGCAACTTAGCATCCCTCAAGACTAAGGGCAGGAAGTGGTGGGAGGGAACACTGGAGAAGTAGGTCGAGGCCAAGCTGTGGAGGACCAAGGCTTGAGCCATTTGGTCCAATTTGTTTGGAGCTTGGGTTTCATGTTCCAAGACTGGATGACCTCTTGATTCACTATGAGTTTAAGAATTCCCTTTACCCTGGACTTCAGGCCCCACACCTGGCCATACAGCAGCCTCATTCTGTCTGGCACAAAAGGCAGGCCCTCCATCCTGTTCTCACCCATTTCTCCAGTGTTTTCTCCCACAATCTCTTTCTGCTTTAGGTAGGTGTATCTAATAAAGGCTTATACTTGCAAACATGAACATCTTTTCTGTCTAATTCAAACGAAAATAATTTATTAAAGGACATTGTTGCTCATGGCGTTTCTGGGAGCTCTATAGCCTGGAACTATTCCTAGCCACACTTGGGATCTAATCTGGTTAAAACTGCTGCTGTACCCATGATGCTTGAGGCAAAATGACAAAACCCCTCTTCTGACCACAGAGACCTAGTTGTCTCCATCATTGTGCTCTCTGGAAAGATCTATTGCTCTCTCTGTGGCCATCTCCTTATGTTGTCCCCAAGTCTCACAAGGGTCTATTTCATTGGTAGATTGAAAGGCCTGGCCTCTAGCTGCAAAGGGATCTGGAAATGTGTGTTTTGGATTTTACCCCAAGAAGGTGGGGATCACAATGTGGGAAATAATCCAAATGTAGGAAGGTGTTCAAGAATGTTGCGTAGTCACAAATGACAAAAGTCCCTCAGTCTCCACTTCCTGAATCCAATCGTGCTTATTTACAACACAGCCTTTTCATGATCATCTGGGCTGAAATGACTTTCCTTCTGTCTGTCCAAATCCTGCCCTCCTTAAAAATTTCAGCTATGTCCCTTCATGAAGCCTTCCCATGTGATTCTACATTTTCCTTGCTTTTCTGATTCTTCATGCTCTCACAGCACCTGCAACATAGCACCTAGTTTTACACAGTCGTGTATTGTTTGGTTTGTCTAGATTGTGAGCTCTTTGAAAACCATTCTTTCTCACATGGTGACCAAGAGATCCTCTGCTCAGTAAACACTCCTCATATTTGTTCACTGATTTCTATTTTTTGGCCTGGAAGCTGAGGCCTGCTTCCCTTCACCCCAAGTTGTGGAGTTGATATAATTTCTATCTCTCTATCTCTAAGCTGTGCTCACATCCCAATGACCTCAATGGATAATTTAGAAATGGAAGCATCATTTTATCTTGATTCTTTCAACAGGTATTCATGCTGAAATTCTCCATGTGACTTGCAAATAAAAATAGTTAAAAATAATAGGGAACACTAATTGAACATTACTAGTGTGCTAGGCACTTTTTAGTCATGGCAATGACTCTGTGAGAGAGGTACATTAATAAATTAATTTTATAGGTGAGGAAACTGAGGCACAGAGAGGTTTAAGAACTTGCTCATGGACATGCAGTGACAAAGCTGAGATTTAAAAACTGGGTCTATGTATATCCTAAACTAATATGATGTTGTATGTCAATTAAAAATAAATGATAAAAAACTGGATCTATTTGGCTCCAAAATGCATACTCTCAAATATTAAGAGAAAAAAATATGGCCTAGTTTTTGTGATATGTTTATTGAAACACTTGACAGAGATTTCATTCATCCATTTCTATTTCTGTGAGATCCAGAGGGGCAGAGATGATTGACCATCTTTAATGGTTAATGATGCTGATACATAAAGAATTTAAATAGCTTTGGTCATGGTTAGTCATAGGGAGGGGCTGGTCCAGCTCTGGATTTGGTTCATTCTTTAAACTCCGGTTCCTCTGAGGGAGCAAAGATGAGGAGGGTGTCTGTGTGGCCACTCTCTGGGCCTTGGGCTAATTTCACATACCATTAAACCTTAGGTAGCAGCTGTGGAAGATCGGGGCTGTAAGTAAGACATACTGGGCAGGGGGCATATTATGTGACCTCAAAAGCCCAGTCAACTTCAAGATGATTCTGTGATTGATTGTTTTTTGATACTGTGATTCTACCACATTTTTTCCAGTGGGAAGGAGATGGCACTTAGTTTGCATGTGCAATGTCTTAAATCTGAACACGAAATTTGAGAAGTCTAGATTTGTCATGTTAAGGTGATCTCAGTTAGCTTGGGCTACCTCATGTAGTGGTATCTGAACTAGCTTTTTACTAGTTTTATTTGGTTGTAATCCAGTATAAAGGCACAATTTATTCATTAATTCATCAACTGATTGATTCATTCATTCAACCAACCTTTATGAGCATCTATTATTGGCAAACCACAGCACTAAGAACCAAGAGATCCAGTGTATTATTAACAAGACCATAAATAAGCTCATGGAAAGTTTACAGCTTTATTCTGGGGAAGGGGCTAGGATGTCACATAGCCTAGGGGTAACAAATAGAGGATAGAAGGACAAAGTAGGAGAACCAGGCCACTGAAGAACCTTCGCTTCCTCTGTATTTGGGCCATCCCAGCCCTGCTCAGTGAGAGTTGAAAAATCCCCCGTCCTTTCCTCCTTTCCCCCCATTCTGAGGAGGCTCCTGCCAAGGCCACACAGGCCACACCCTTGGCAGGGACTAGTGTGTAGCAGACAGACGGAAAAAGACCCGTCCTGGGGAGATAAGTGGCTACCTTGGCAAGCTCCAGAGCTGATCAGGAAGGCTTTCCTCTTGGACAAGTCAAGCCCAGTCCCTAAGCCTCTGAAAAACACCAGGCTGGCAGATTCTCAGGGTTTTGGAGTCAGACACCTATAGGAGTGCTGCCAGCTCTGCCAGGTCTGGCCTACTGAGGCTGGTGGCAGGTCTGGGTAGTGAGTTCACATACCTCCCAGGAGCACGGCTCCTCAACCAGAGAGTGGCCCCTCAGGGGCTCCGTGTGTCTCATTCATGAGTCTCCAGTGCCTTACACAGTGCCTGGCACGAGTTAGGCAATCTGTCGATATTTGTTGAATTGGTGGTAGAATTAATATCTAAATTTTTAGTTTCTTGGGATTTGGGCTGAAAGCAGAGAAGTGCCAAAAATGTGGGGAGCAAGAAAGAAAGCCTTAGAGTTGCTCCAAGATATGAATTAGTGTGTAGTTTCGCTGGTAAGTTTTTAAAACAAATGAACAAACATTTTGTATGTTGAATTTCGCTAATGGCTAATCAAAGTGCATAGGTGTTAACTGACCTTTTTCTCAGAAGACAGTCATGAACTCAAATGCTTCTGTCTCCTGAACTACAGCTTGAGATAGAGGGGAAACCCAGGAGGCAGATTTGTGTTGGTTCTGGGCTTTGTTTCCAGGAAGGGAGGAAGAGAGGTCATCCCTTCATCCCCAAATCCGGCACAGAGCTGGGCACATGCTGGGCTCTCAATGACACTGTGCTGATGGTGTAGTGAACTGTATCAGCCTTTCTACTGAGATATTTTCCCTGAGTCCTTGGCTGGGCTTCACTGTCTCTACCACTCAGAGGACCAGAACCTCCTGAACCCACCTTCCATTCCATCCTTCCCCGAGCTGAAGCCGGCTCTGGCAGGGCCAGGGGCACCAGGCAGACAGATGCTGCTGAGCACCTGATGCAGATGAGTATGCCTTCTGGGTCCTGTCAGACAAAGCAAAGAGGTGGCCATGCCCCAAGAATGGAGCAATGCCAGGTACCACCCCCTGTCAGGTGAGCCTGCCACCTTAGCACTTTTACCATTTCAGATTATTTTCAAGGTGTGTTTAGCAGCCTGGAACAAACTTATTGCCTTGAAGGCAAACCCAACCCATTACTATTTGAGCTTTAATTATCTCTTCTTCATTTGAGCCCAGCAACCTCCTAGATGTATATAAAGGGATTTTATTCTGCACAGGTCTTTAGTTTCCTTCCTTTTTCCTCCGACTCTAGGTGTCTTTGCTTTGCTTGCACACTTTTCCTTTATCAGATCTTCTCACTATGAACAGACAAGTCTGCAGGAAGTCCTTCAGTGGCGGGAGCCAGGGCTTCTCTGGCCACTCCGCCATCGTCTCCGGCAGCAACAGGATGAGCTGTGTGGCCCGCTCTGGGGGAGCAGGTGGAGGGGCCTGTGGGTTCCGGAGCGGAGCAGGTGGCTTTGGCAGTCGCAGTCTCTATAACCTGGGTGGCAACAAGAGCATCTCCATCAGTGTGGCTGGTGGCTCCCAGGCTGGTGGTTTTGGGGGAGGGCGTAGCAGCTGTGGCAGTGGCTTTGCGGGTGGCTATGGAGGTGGCTTTGGTGGTGGCAGAGGAATGGGAGGTGGCTTTGGAGGGGCTGGTGGCTTTGGAGGAGCTGGTGGCTTTGGAGGAGCTGGTGGCTTTGGTGGACCTGGTGGCTTTGGAGGGCCAGGTGGCTTTGGTGGTGGGCCTGGTGGCTTTGGTGGACCTGGTGGCTTTGGCTCTAGTGGCTTCCCTGGGGGAATCCAGGAAGTGACTGTCAACCAGAGCCTCCTGCAGCCCCTCAATGTGGAGATCGACCCCCAGATTGGGCAGGTCAAGGCCCAGGAGCGGGAGCAGATCAAGACTCTCAACAATAAGTTTGCTTCCTTCATCGACAAGGTGATGAAACTTTGATTGGGCCCTCATTTCTAGGCTGGGGGCTTTGAGTTTGACATTTAGACACAGTGTTTAGGATTAATCTTGGATGGGAAAGGCTGGAGGCAGGGGTGGGGTTAGGCAGCATTTTAGGGCCTATGAAAATATTCAAGGCCAATAAGCTATTCCACATGATCATGTGATAGTCATGGACAACCATCACATGGTTGTGGATCTGGACATCCCCAAGCCCTGCTTGTCTTACTCTCTGCTCAAGTCTCCCAATTGTTGCCTTATCTAGGCCTAGGCTGGCAGAGCTGGCAGCGCATGGTAAGAGCCATGACCACTGTCAGGGAAGGGTCTGACCCAGAACTGGAGGCTTTTCAAATATAAGCTGCCCTCTGAGGCTTTCCAGGAGGCCTGTTCCTTTTACGTCTCTGTGCCAAGCACAGGAGGTGTACGCCTCAGAGAAAGGATTAAAGAGGCTTACGTGGAACCTTAGTTCCAAGGGGTTGTGGAGAAACTTGCAACATTGTCTACAGCCCTAATCAATCTTGTCAGAAAGAGAGGAGTGGTTGGTGACCTTCAGACCAGGAGAGGTCACACTAGCTGTCTTTTTCCTGTCACGATTGGCCTTGAATATTATGGTGTTTCAATCAGTATCAGGTCCCAGTGACTCACATCCTTCGAAGGACTGGAATGTTAGTGGAGCCTTAGAAGGAAAAGATGCTGCTAAGGTTTAAGTACATTTTTGCAGTCTACTGTATTTTTGGAAGTTAGATATAGTCATGAAATCTCCAGGAACAGAGAGGTCATCTTTACTTCTATGTTCAGGCAGGAAATCCTTTCAGTTTCCTCGCCCCATCTCTCCTTTTTCTGTAACATTCTAAACCATGCTGCATGCTTAGTGGCCTGACCGATGTGACTGTCTGACAGTATCCTCTTCAGCTATGGTTGAAGCCTATCTTCATGTCCTTTCTAGGCCTTTATGCTGTGGGATGGGGAGATACAGACACCCTGTCCTATCTGAGCCAAGGCCCCTCTACTCTGCTACAAGTGTTGCTTGATGTTGCTTTATTCAATGCACTGCAGGTGCGGTTCCTGGAGCAACAGAACAAGGTCCTGGAGACCAAATGGAACCTGCTCCAACAGCAGGGCACCAATTTCACCACAGGCACCAACAACCTTGAGCCCCTTTTTGAGAACTATATCAGTTCCCGGCGGAGCTACCTGGACAGCATTCTGCTCTGCTGCAAGTGTTGCTTGATGTTGCTTTACTCAATGCACTGCAGGTGCGGTTCCTGGAGCAACAGAACAAGGTCCTGGAGACCAAATGGAACCTGCTCCAACAGCAGGGCACCAATTTCACCACAGGCACCAACAACCTTGAGCCCCTTTTTGAGAACTATATCAGTTCCCGGCGGAGCTACCTGGACAGCATTCTGGCGGAGAGAGGCCGTCTGGACTCAGAGCTGAGGAACATGCAGGACCTGGTAGAGGACTTCAAGAAGAAGTAAGTGACAGGGGCGGATGCCATGGGCCACCCTGTCTCGAAGTCCCAGCCTTTACTGCATTCTTCCTGCCTGCTGGGCACTTAGCCTATTTTCCTCCCCTTATCTTCATGGAGGACAGCTTGGTTCATTAGGTTCCACTTCACCTTCCTTCTCCAAGGATAGTCCTTTACAAATGAAATTGTGTCTAGCAGGATGAGTTTACAATTGAGGGAGCACTTCTTCAGAAGCCAGGTTGGGGAAGATCCTGGTTCTAAGATCTGAAGGATGCTGGGACAACTCATGGTGTGTTGACCTACCATCTCAGTTTGCCATCCCAGGACTGAGAGGTTTCCCCAGGACATGGGACTTGCAATGCTAAAACTGGGACAGCCTGCCTGAACAAATCGGAATGGCTAGCTCTCCTAAAAAGGAGATAGTAAAAAGGATGTATTCATCTAAGAGGGGTGGAGAGGAACAGAAGGCGGAAGAGATGATTGTTCAGAATTATAGAGAGCAGTGGTGTTTATGATTACCTCAAAACCCAAACTCAGCTAGTTCTTTTTAACTCTTACAGATATGAGGATGAAATCAATAAACGTACAGCTGCTGAAAATGAATTTGTGACCCTGAAGAAGGTAAGGGCTATATGTGAGGTTCCTGGGGCTCCTTGTAGATGCAGGTTTCCAGCTGGGTTGGGGGAAATCTCCTTATTCCATTGCCATGGAGCTGCCAAGTTCAGGCAGTTGGGGCAAAAAACAGCAGCCAGGTGCAACTTAGTCTGGAAAGGTCCCTAAATAAGTCAGCTCATTCACGTTTAGTTTTTGAATAGGGTTGAACTTAAACCACCTCAGTGAGATGCATATTACTCCTTCATGTGGAGACCAGCCTCAGACAAAGACCGATCAATCACCAGCCCTGGTCCTCCTGACTCTTCCTTTCTGCAGTTACAGTTTGTTGCTTGGTCTTTAGGGGACTATGACCTTTATGCTTCTGTCTTTCTCAGGAAGTGGATGCTGTCTACACGAACAAGGTGGAACTTCAGGCCAAGGTGGATGCTTTAATAGAAGAGATCAACTTCCTGAGGACACTCTATGATATGGTGAGGGCATTTCCTACTAAGAGGGGGACAGAGGGAAGGTGAGATGTTTTCAGATTTGAGGCTGAGGCATTTGGTGTGAGGGCCTGGAAAGGTTGAGCCTAGAGATAAACCCACCTGTTGGGGTTCTGCAGGATGGGCTGCGGGGCAGGGTGGGGCAGATCACATTCAAAGCTGAGTCAGTGAATGGGTCAGGAGTTTCTCTGGTTCTCTGAGTGCATATTAGAGAAGTCCCAAGAGTAAAGAGGATCCTCTGTGTTGGCAGGAGCTGTCCCAGATGCAGAGTCATGTCAGTGACATGTCTGTCATCCTCTCCATGGACAACAACCGCTGCCTGGACCTGGACAGCATCATTGCTGAGGTCAAGACCCAGTATGAGGAGATAGCCCAGAGGAGCAAGGCTGAGGCTGAGGCCCTGTACCAGACCAAGGTGGGAGCTAGGCCCCTCTCAGGGGATCCAATGAAGGTCTCAGGGAATCTGTGGCCTGTGGGACTCCTAGGTGATGAGTTTCTGGTGTCACTGGATACACCCCGCTTCTACTCTCTGAAGACATACCTCTGATGGTTTTTAAGTTGCAGAAATGGTTTTTTAGTGCTGCCCTCTGGGGGAAGGTGGTTCTATTGTCCCTTGCCAGGCCACATGGACTGACTTTAGCTTGCTCAGGGACTGCAGGGGCGGGGGCGGGGGAGGGGGGAGAATCTTCTACGATAACAACTCAGGTATTCTCTCCCCTGCTGCCTCAGAGGTGTCCCTGCTGACATATAACTCTTTCATTTTAACAAACACTTACTAAGCACCTCAAGGTTGGATGGTTGATGTTAGAGATGAAGAAACAAGTCAGGAAAAGCTGCATGAACATCCCATCTCCCCTTCTGTTCTCCAGTTGGGAGAGCTGCAGACCACGGCTGGCCGACATGGCGATGACCTGAAGAGCACAAAGAATGAGATCATGGAGATCAACAGGATGATCCAGAGGCTGCAGACCGAGATCGAGAGCGTGAAGAAGCAGGTGGGATGGCAATAGATGTTGGCGCCTGGGCTGACCATTGAGGGTAGGGGCTAGAATCTCAGGACTCTTAGTTTGGGATGCACTTCTGGGGTCATCTCAGGTCATCTCCATCTTCCAGGGAGTTCAAAGACCAAGCCGGTCTAGATACTTGGTAATCCACAAGGGAAATAGCTCCGTGGATGAAGATGAAATAGAGGTGCTAGTGAAGGGATGATGTTGACTGACCTTAAGAAGATTGCTCTGGGATAATTTATTCTAAGACTCAGCAAGCCCAGGACCCTCTTACTGCACTCATGCTTTCTCCTATCTCCCCCTGTTCCAGAATGCCAACCTTCAGACAGCCATCGCAGAAGCTGAGCAGCGTGGGGAGATGGCCCTCAAGGACGCCAATGCCAAACTCCAAGAGCTGCAGGCTGCCCTACAGCAGGCCAAGGATGACATGGCTCGGCTGCTGCGTGACTACCAGGAGCTGATGAACGTCAAGCTGGCTCTGGATGTGGAGATCGCCACCTACCGCAAGCTGCTGGAAGGCGAGGAGTGCAGGTGGGTCTCCAATTCCAACTCCCCATCTCCCCTGACACAAGTCACATGCTGAGGGCCAACTAAGTGACCACGTAAATGGGGCTGGAGGCCTGCTGTATAGAGAGAGTCCCCCACCTTCCATAGGCCTCGTGGAGAAGCGTTTGTCTTGATCAACCCACTCTCTCCACAGTTAGACAAAACACATATGCAACCAGTGTGCCTAGGGGTCTCTGTTGTGGCCCACAGGACCATGTAGAAACAGGACTGATCTGCCAGGCTTCTGAATTTAGTTTGGGTTGCTGAATTCATCCCCTTCATTCTTAGACTTGTTGGAAATTTGCTTTGTGATGGAGCTTTTTCTTGTTTTCTCATACAGGATGTCTGGAGAGTGCCAGAATGCTGTCAGCATCTGTAAGTAGCTAAAGTAACCACAACCATGAGAATTGATTCTGAAATATCTGTAACAATACAGGGCAGTAGCAACTAACTTAAAAAATATTGTTATGGGTGTTGGAGGTGGTGGAAAGGGCAGCAGATATGTTTTTGTAATTGTTCTGGATTCTGGGCACTATTAATAGGTCTATACACATGGGGAATATCCAGTAGGGAGCCTGTTAATGGGAGGAGAAATTCTGATTAATCTCTGAGGGCATCATCAAGAGTTGACTGTATGTAGAAGGAACCACTGGACAATTCATGATGTCTTAACACTTTGGGGCTGAACACCTTATGACATTAGAATGTATCACAATGGTCATCAGGTGCAAAGCGACCTTGATCCCCTCTCAATCATCCTGGGCCCAGCAAATCATTAATTATAACACAGTGTCATGGGCACTGAGCGCGGATCACTGTACTGTCCTCTCTCCTGCAGCCGTGGTCAGCAGCAGCAACACGACCTCGGCCTCTGCAGGTGGTTATGGAGGAGGTTTTGGCGGTGGCTTCAGCGTGGGAGGGGGCGCCGGCAGCGGCTTCAGCGGAGCAGGCGGCAGTGGAATCGGAGGTGGCAGTGGATTCGGATTCGGCGGTGGCAGTGGATTCGGCGGATGCAATGGCTTTGGAGGCAGCAGTGGATTCGGTGGAGGCAGTGGCTTCGGAAGCGGCAGCGGCTTCGGCTCTGGCTACGGGGGTCGCCGTGGCATCAGTGGTGGAGGCTTCAGCTCAGGCAGCAACCGGGGTGGCAGCATCACGTTCTCCCAGTCCTCCCAGCGCTGCTCCAGATAAATAACGCGTCGCGCATGGGCACCTTTGCCTCCTGTCCCCATCTGCTCCTCCCCCATCGCCTCCTGTCCCCATCTGCTCCTCCCCCCTGACAAGGCACCAGTAGCATCCTCAGCGTCATTCCCCCGCCTCCCCTGGTTCTCCCCCTCCCTCCGAGTGGAGCTGATCTTTGGAGCTAGAAGAGCCTGGCCTCGAGCTCCTCCATCCAGATCCTTGGCCAAGCACAGCCGTGAAAATTCCAGGCTCTCTCTGGCTCCAGCCTGTGCCTGTGATTGTCTAGGTGTGGCCTCAGCCGCCACCTTCTGCTGCCTTTGGGGTCCCCTCCGTGGATGGAATGGTCACCACAGTTCTGATGTGTATAACACAGGCCCTTCTACTGATCCGTTCTGTCGCCAATAAAGTGCATTGTGTTTCACATTGGGCCTCCGAGTCTTCTCTGGACACCTTTCTCCCCCCTGGACTGACTTCTCTCACTCTCTCCATGTGGGCTGTGCACACTCAGAACAGCTGGAGTACTGTTCCTCTGCTCATTGCGTGGGATCTAAAAGGGCAAGATCTGGTTGTTCGTTTGTTCTTTGAACACTGGGTTGAGAACTGGGGCACACTCCAGGAGGCTGTACTCTAGGAGGAAGGCGGCCCACACAGACAGTCATCTCCTCTTTGCCTTCTCTCATTTGGGGGAACCTAAGAGAGCTTTGAGTTGCCGAGGGGCTTGGGGACAGAGGACTTCTTTCCTTCATGCTGGTCCCCACTCCAGCTGACAACCTGAAAGCTTTTCCTGCATTAAGCTGCACCTGGGAAAGTGTGACCTGCTAGAAGCCCAGGGCTGCAGGGATTTCCTGAGAGCCACTTACCTCAAAGTCTGACTCAGTCTGTTAGGGAGCTCTGCAAAAAAGGGTTTGTGTCCATTAATCTTCTCTCTTTGGAGCACATATTAGAGGTTTAGAGAAGTCTCGTAGCAAGGAATATCTGGTAAATACCTTTAACTCAGTATTTTCCACGGAAGCACCTCCTTCATGGTAAATAACTATGAACACCCCTCAGAAAATGTCCTGCACCTGAGCACTGTTTGTTTGCATGTTCTCTCGGTCAGCCATGGACGCTCCTGGTGTCTGCTCTGCGCCAGGAAGTCTCCAGTTAGCCATGCGGAGTGCTGTCTGGACTGTCGTGTCTGGAAAGGACTCACGGGCATGGAGTCCAAGAACTTCATTTGGAAATGAGAAGACTGAGGCTCTGAGAGTGAAGTGGCTTGCTTAGGGTAATATTAAGATCATAGAATACCTGACGGTGTGAGCCAGAGGTAGACCCAAGCTCCTTCCACTTCCCCACACTGTTTCTGAGGCTGCATTGCTACCCTCCTGGCACATCTGGCTGCGAGGGGACACTCAGAACACACAGGCGATGGAGTAGAAATGGTTAGCCAGGTAAGGCCAGGGAAGCAGTGTATCCATCTTAGGCCAAGGCCGAATTCATTTCAGAGAAGGAAAACGACAGTTAAAAAGAAACAAAGGAAACCAGCAACTAGGGCTTGAAGAGATTCGTGTGGAAATCCCCTGTCCACACTTGGCAAAGCAGTACAGTGCCATTTCCACTCTGATTTCCCAGGACAGCTCTATGAAGGAGGTGGGATTTAGCAGTTATTTGCCTCATTTTGGGGCACGAAGGTGTCTTTTCTGGCTGGTATCCCTCTAGGGTCAAGGAGAGATAGGTGGGGAGACTCAATGCCTGCCCCGGCTCAGAGGGTTGGCCCTATGGGAATGTGCCAGGCCAGTTATGGAACAGCTGCTTCATCCTGGATGAAGTCATTATTATTGAAATCCTTCCTTCAACCAATGTTCATTAAGTGTTTACCCTCTGACACTGGGCTACATGTCTGAAATGCATCAGTGGGCAAAAATAAAATGTTGCCTCTTGCTCTTGTTTTAGCGAGGGAGCCCAACGACAACAAATAAAAGAACTTCAAGTTGCGAGAAGTGTATGAAGAAAAGAAACCAGGTCTGAACTGGAGAAAATGACAGGACTTGTTAATGGATTAGATGTGGGGCATAGAGGACATGGAAGATTCAATCAGGATGCCCAGTTTCCCAGCAAGAGGGTGGGATGAGTCTGAGGAGGAACGTCAGGACTTTGCTTTAGGTAAGTTTGAGCTGCTCAAGAGATAGTTGAGTGGAGATATCCAGGCTACCGTCAGAGATATGAAGGTGGATTCAGAAGGGAAGTTGGTCAGGGTTGGACATCACCCTTGGACATCGTCAGCATAAGGATGGTTAGGGTGGTTCCTAAAGCCATGGAACTGATAGGTTCTCTCTGAGGCAGGGAAGAGAAGAGGGCCTGGGCTGAGCTCCAAGGAAGCCCAGCACTTAGCGTTTGCTAGGACAATCAGCTAGGCAGTAAGCCTGGTCCAGATTTTCCAGAATGTCTCCACCTAAGAGGTCAAGGGTTCCAGGGGAAGCCCAGAACAGGCCTAGTCTTCCTTAGGACACTGTCCACTGGTCTTAAGGCTCACATTTGGACGGCGGCCTCTTGCTTTTGCTGTTCCTCCCTGTACCGTAACTGGCCGTTCATCCTGTGAGAGTTTATAGGAGACCTCTACTACCAAAGTAGCCCTCCAGTGGCTGGGGGGTATCCATACAGCTTCTTAAATGAGAGAGTAGCCAGTGATAGTAGCCAGGACCTGAGACTGAGGGAGATATTTCCATGTTTAGCTAGATAGTCTCAGCCCAGCCCTGACTATTTCTACTCCAGGCTGAAATACCCCTAGGGAACTTTACCTGATTCTGAGTGCTCTTTCTCTTCCTTTCCCCTTGGAATTTACAGAATTTCTTGGTATGTTGACTTTTCAAGTGCACTTTAGTCACTGGGCTTGGGTTTGCTTTCTTGTACTTGACTAGACTTTTCATTCTTTGAGTAGGGAGCCACTTGGTGCTGTGCTGTCCATTCTTGTCCAATCCTCTAAGGCTTTTTCTTTCTTTTTTTTTTTGCCCACAGGGTGATCTCACAGAGATTGTTGACTAATGCTGACTTGTTTGTCTGGGCCCTAAACTGGGATTTGGAGCCACTGGTCAATGTTTGAGTATTTCTTTTGCTCTCTCTGCTTTGTTCCACATCTCTCTTCCTTGGGTGTTGAGTGGTACATCCTCCTGTGATGACATAGAGGACCCAATTTCTATCCCCCCTACTCACTTGTACCACCATTCATTCTTCTCTGCCTATTCCTCTCTCT